>NC_045130.1:20240607-20411042 GCF_007655135.1 Punica granatum | reverse complement strand
AGAAAATATCAGCCTCATCCTCTTCCATTGCTCTTAATGAAGAAGGATAAACATTGATGAGCATTGATTAGCATTGATGGAGGCTTGAGTGTTGTCTTCAAACTCTTGGATATTTTCAAGCAAGAGTGCAAGTTGCTTCTGTGCATTGAAGAAGAAGATGAAGCTTCTAGAGTAAGGTTGACTCATCTTGAATAGCCCGTGGGTCCCACGACCGAAGAGGAAACCGGGAAAAAGCTCGGGTCTCGATTGATCGCATCATTCGAATTTCGTGGTTTGAATTGAACGTCGAATTATCGATATACGAGGAAATGGATTTAATGAGTCCGAGATTGGCATTTTTCCGTGAGAAATTGCCAAATGTCTGTATGAGGCTGGAAGCCGGTTGTGCTCCTTTTATGCATTCAGAGCGAGGTTACCCACTTTTGACAGCATATCTTGTATCTGCATCCCACGTCGGTCATTTTGACATAAATTGTCAAATTACGTGGGCCCTTGTCCCTGAAGCCGGGTAAATACAAATATGGAGCCGGAGATGTCCTAGGAGGCCGAAACTGGATTTCTCAGATTGCTTTCTGAGTTTCTTGGGCGATCCGGAGATCACTATGCGATCTCTGTTTGCTGAGATTGGGCCTCTAAGGATATGAAAAGTGCATCTGAGACCCTTAAAGCACTGCTCGAGGGGTCTAGATGAGTTGGTGTGATTCATTCCGACAATTCCACATTGAGCCTTGAGAAGGCTAGCATTGTGTAAGGTAAGCATCTGGCGTCAAGTTTCCCCAAAGAGGACCTCCGGATATGGATTTTCACTGAAAATGGCCTTTTGTGCCCCTCGGAGGTTACTCGGGAAACCGTAAGGGTTTTGCTGTCTGTTTTGCCCAATTGCAATGTCCCGCTGGAGTTTCAGGGCAATGTAGTGTGAACTTCGTTTGCCGTAATTCCATCAGACCAGTCTCCGGTTACGCTCTTCCGAAGAAGGGTATGCCCGTTTTGTCATTCGGAAGTCATTCAGAGTGTCTGTATGGCTTCTAAAAGACAATATGAAGCATTGCTCGTGCTCTGTATGATTGAGGGGCATGGCCGCATCTGATATTTGGAATTAACTTTTCTTCGAGAAACCGGCATTTTGGACTTCCACTGAAAAGTTGTCTGTATACAGAAAGTTGTTCTGTATGAGCAGATGATTTGCAAAATGCCTTTGGGGACACTTTTCATCTGTTTGGCATTGGAGTGGATTTTTGGGGTCCAATATTGGCTGTCTTCCGATGATCGAGCGAACTATCGGAAAATAGAACTGTCCGTGTGATATACTAAAAATGCCGTTTTTGGATATTGCTGAGCTCTCTAGTCACTCTATACCCTTTGGTTACCCCTGGAGTCCTTCTGTCATATGCATGTGTCATTTGCCCGATTTTGCCGACTTGAGGATGAATAGTGATTTTTGCTCTGTTAAGTCGTTTTTTTCTGTAGGTTGTGGCTTGGATCATTGCTGATATCATCGTTTGGAAAGGTGAGCCAAAATGGGGTGCTGACAGCTTGCCCCTCTTTGACTGCATGCTCGAGTAGAGGATGCAGCCAAAGACTTCAGAAGCGCCCCAATTTGATAGCAATGATTGACATGGAATTTCCGATAACAGTCTTCTCCCTCTTACTTTGGATATGTGGGGATGTTATACCTGATGCAGAATGTAAAAGTCAGGATGAACCTGAGGGATGGACCCCTAAACAATAAATAGTCGGGACGTACCCGAAGTGCAGAAAGTAGTCGGGACGTACCCGAAATGCGGAAAAGTAGTCGGGACGTACCCGAATGTAGAAAAGTAGTCGGGACGTACCCGAAATGCAGGAAAAGTAGTCGGGACGTACCCGAAATGCGGAAAAGTAGTCGGGACGTACCCGAAATGCGGAAAAGTAGTCGGGACGTACCCGAAGGGTTTGCAATATGCACGGGGCGCATACCGAATGAACAACATGTTTCAAAGGCGCCTACCCAATGGACTTGCGGGTTGCGGGGCGTTGCCCGGCGGGTTTGCAAGGTGCGGTGGTTTTGCCCGGCGGTTTGCATGGTGCAGAAAAGTAGTCGGGACGTACCCGAAATGCGGAAAAGTAGTCGGACGTACCCGAAATGCGAGGAAAGTAGTCGGGACGTACCCGAAGTGCGGAAAGTAGTCGGGACGTACCCGAAGTGCGGAAAAGTAGTCGGGACGTACCCGAAGTGCGGAAAAGTAGTCGGGACGTACCCGAAATGCGGAAAAGTAGTCGGGACGTACCCGAATTGCAGGAAAGTAGTGGGACGTACCCGAAATGCAAAAAGTAGTGGGGACGTACCCGAAATGCAGGAAAGTAGTGGGACGTACCCGAAATGCGGGAAAGTAGTCGGGACGTACCCGAAATGCGGAAAGTAGTCGGGACGTACCCGAAATGCGGAAAAGTAGTCGGGACGTACCCGAAATGCGGAAAGTAGTCGGGACGTACCCGAAATGCAGAAAAGTAAATTGCATGGGATGCATTGCAAAAAGTAAATGCAAACGTTGGGGAGTTGCGTGAGGTGTGGAAGGAATCATTGTGCTTCCTCCGTCACTGAGCTTGTCCGTGTTGCAATCGATGTAGTGGCAGAATGTTTCATTGTTTGCCAACTGATTGTGATGCGATTGAATGCATGGAGTATTATCCTGAAGACTTCTCCTTGGATTTTAGTTGTGGTCCTTAGCATAAGGCAGACATGCATTCATCAAAGAAAGACTTCTTCCGAGGTTCACATCTTCGTTCCTGCATATAGAACCATGGGAGCTAACAGTAGTTGTCAGTTCTACTCTACAGCCATAATGAAGATGTAGAAAGAAGTCTGAATAATAATGCTTTGGGGATTTGAACTTGATGACCATTTAAAGGGATGGTCGTATCCCGCTAGGTTTGTGATTTGACAAGAAAGGCTTTTTACAGAACAGGCATGACCTGTAGAATTTGCATAAGGGTATAGGGGGATTCTTTGGGATCCTCCAAATCAAGGATACAAAGATTCGACTGTATGTCGAAACGTGTCTCATGCTCTGAGAGTAAAGAGAGTTTGCTTGCATCGAAGACTGTCAAACCACTATTTGTTGCCGCTGCATGCTGAATGTAGCTGTCATTTCGTGGTCGAGCTGCCGAAGGTCCCCTAATTTTTGCCTAGGTCGCAAGACGCGTGACGACCTAACGGGGTGTTTTGTTTGACATTTCTCTCATTTAGATCTCACCTTTTGCTACGATCATCCGTATTGGGTCTGATCGCACCTCTCGATTCCTCTAACTTTTGCCTAGACCGCCCTTTTCGGGTTTTCAGCCTAGCGAGGATTTTGATTCATGCTCTCCTTTTGCCACGGTTCCCCTTTGCGGGATTTTAAACCGTGCCTCTCATTCCCTAATTTTTGCCTAGGCCGCCTCAAAGAGGTTTTCAACCTAGCGGGAAATCCATTCTTTTTCTCTCAGGAAAAATTCAGAGAAAAGGGAAAGAGCAGAAGATGGGAGTACATGAGTTAACGAAATTAAAAGTGTTGGGAACTGTACATGCAAAGAAAGATAAAATGTAATGTGCATTTGAGAAAACATCCGCAGTGGGATAAGAGAAACACCATCACGGATAGTATTTCTTAAGAGCATCAGCATTGACCGGAAGAGCGTTCTCGTTTCCGTCCATATCGTTGAGAATGATTGCCCCTCCGTCAAAGACTTCTTTAACGATGAATGGACCGTCGTACTTGTAAGCGAACTTGCCCCTGGAATCTGGGGCGATGTGTAAAACTTTTCGCAAGACGAGGTCGCTGGGGCTGAACTTGCGAGGACGAACTTTTTTGTTGAATGTTCGAGCCATTCTTTGCTGATAGCACTGACCGTGGCAAAGTGCAGTTAGCCGCTTCTCGTCGATGAGATTAAGCTGTTCATAGCGTTGCTTCGCCCATTCTGCTTCCTCGAGTTTGGACTCGGCAAGAACCCTCATGGAGGGAATCTCCACTTCGATTGGAAGAACCGCTTCCATGCCGTAGACCAAAGAATACGGGGTTGCCCCGGTGGATGAGCGGATAGAAGTCCGATATGCCAAGAGTGCAAACGGGAGCATCTCATGCCAGTCCTTGTAATTCACCGTCATTTTTTCGATGATTTTCTTTATATTCTTATTCGCTGCCTCTACCGCACCATTCATTTGTGGACGATATGGAGAGGAATTACGATGTTGGATCCTGAACTGTGCACAGAGCTCGTCAATGAGCTTATTATTCAGGTTCTTGGCATTGTCGGTGATGAGAGTCGCAGGGACCCCGTATCGCGCAATGATGTCGCGTTTGAGGAAGCGAGCCACGGCCTTTGCAGTGACTGACGCAAGGGTGATAGCTTCGATCCACTTGGTGAAGTAATCGATAGCTACCAGTATGAACAAATGTCCATTGGATGCTTTAGGGTTGACTGGACCAATCACGTCCATGCCCCACATTGAAAATGGCCACGGAGCAGCCATTGGATGGAGCTCGTTGGGTGGTGCTCTGATCTGATTCGCGTAGACTTGACACAAGTGACAGTGTCTGACATGCTTGACGCAGTCGGTCTCCATGGTAGACCAGAAGTACCCGAGTCGCATGAGCTTCTTTGCTAGCATGAGTCCATTCATATGAGGTCCGCAATTTCCTTCGTGCACTTCTTCCATGAGGCGTTGTGCCTCATTCTCGTCGACACACCGAAGTAGTGTAGCATCGAATGAACGGCGGTAGAGAGTCTCGCCACTCAGGAAAAAGTGTGCCGCAATGCGGCGTAGAGTCCTCCGGTCATGACGATCGGTGAACGCTGGGAATTGACCTGTTTGCAGCAAGTGCTTGATGTCTGCGTACCACGGTTTGCCGTCAACAGCATCAATTACATCGCAATGGGCAGGGCCCTGAGCAATCTCAAACTCGAGAGGTTCTATGAGATTCTCCTTCGTAATGCTCACCATGGATGCGAGCGTTGCAAGTGCATCTGCGAACTGGTTCTTCATGCGTGGGGTGTACGTAAATGAGATATCTTTGAAGTTCTCTGTCAACTCTTCGAGGTACTCATGATATGGCACCAACTTTGGATCTTTCGTCTTCCATTGTTTAAGCGTCTGGAAGATTGTGAGCATAGAATCGCCAAACACTTTTAACTCCTTGACTTTGAGGTAGATTGCGGCCTGCAAACCGAGGATACAAGCTTCATATTCGGCTATGTTGTTGGTGCAAGGGAAATCAATCTTCGCTGCAACAGGGAAATGACGCCCCTCAGGGGATATCAGCACCGCGCCGATACCAGACCCAGTGGAATTGACTGCACCGTCAAAGTACATCTTCCATCCTAGAGTCTCTTCCTCATCACTCACTTGGAGGATCCTTTCATCTGGAAAGTTAGGGTTGATCGGTGTGTCGTCCTCGATCGGAAACTCCGCTAGATGATCTGCAATTGCTTGGCCCTTCATTGACGTGCGTGATACGTATTCGATGTCATACTCCGTCAGTTGGCAACGCCATTTTGCTATGTTCCTCATGGAGGACGGACTGCTGAGTAGATACTTCAAAGGATCTGTCTTTGACAGCAGGCGAACAGTATGGTAGAGAGTGTATTGCCGGAGCCTTTGCATGACCCAAACGAGTGCGCAACACATCTTCTCTATCTCAGGGTAGTTGGACTCCCCTTCAGTGAACTTTTTGCTTAAATAATAAATTGCTCGCTCTGCATGAGAGGAATCGTCCTTTTGCCCTAACATGCATCCGATGGATTGTCGGCGTACTGTCAGGTACAGAATGAGAGGACGATCCGGTGAAGGTGGAACCAACACCGGTGGCTGAACTAGGTATGCCTTGACTGTATCAAAAGCTTTCTGACACTCGTCATCCCATTCAACCGCTGCATTTTTGCGAAGCAAACGGAAGAGTGGTTGGCACTTGTCTGTTAAATTTGCAATGAAACGTGCGATGTAATTCAGCCGTCCTAGGAAACTCCTTACTTCGCGCACTGTCGATGGAGGGGGCAATTCCATGATCGCCTTGACTTTGTCGGGATCAACCTCGATGCCCTTTTCGCTGACTACAAACCCTAGCAATTTTCCTGACTTGACGCCGAAAGTGCATTTCGTTGGGTTGAGTCGGAGTTTGTACTTCCTGAGACGATCAAATAGCCGCCTGAGGTTGACAAGATGATCTTCACCTGCTTTGGACTTTGCAATCATGTCGTCGACGTAAACCTCTATCTCTTTATGCATCATGTCATGAAATAGAGTGACCATTGCCCGCTGATAGGTTGCCCCAGCGTTTTTGAGACCAAAAGGCATGACCTTGTAACAAAACGTACCCCACATCGTGATGAACGTCGTTTTGATCTTATCCTCCTCGGCCATCTGAATCTGATTGTATCCAGAGAAACCATCCATGAAGGAGAATTGTGTGTGGCGTGCTGTATTGTCCACCAAGACGTCGATATGGGGCAGCGGGAAGTTATCCTTAGGACTGGCCTTGTTAAGGTCTCGATAGTCGATGCAGACTCTGACCTTCCCATTCTTCTTTTCCACTGGCACCACGTTAGCTACCCATTCAGAGTAATTGCATACCTCTAAGAATCCCGCATCCACCTGTTTGACGACCTCCTCTTTAATGCGGAGAAGAAGATCAGCTCGTTGACGCCGTAAGTGTTGACGTTTGGGCGGAAATCTTTCAGTGTCGAGTGGGAGGAAATGCTTTACGATCGAGGGGTCCAAACCTGGCATATCGGTATAAGACCAAGCGAAGACCTCTTGATACTCTGACAAGAAATCGATCATCCGGGCTCTCTGTGCGGGGTCGAGATCCGTCCCGATCCTTAGGGTGCGTTGCTCTTCTGTGGTGCCTATGTTGATCTCTTCGGTTGGCTCGATCGAAGTGAGTTGATGGTTTTCAAGACGATGCAAACTCTCTTCTATCTCGGGCACGCGACCGTCCTCGTCAAGTCCTTCCCCGAAGTATATGGGTAGGGACTTTCTGAGGTGTGTTTCGGACGAATTCGAATCGTTGCATCGGTGATTTGGATTCGATTGGAGCCTGGACACGAAAGCGAATTGTTTTAGAAATTAAAGATGCTAGAAGTAAGCATGAGAGAGAGAATCTAGACACAAAAATTCAAAAAGCATGTAGGGATTTTATTAACAAGCCATAACAAAAACCCCTCTTCTGTTGTGTGGCTTATGGCGTTGCCGACACACAGGTAGCATTATATATAAAGACCGTCTTACACATCGGCAACTACGGCCGAGTAGAGCGGAACTGAAGTCCAGTTGGTAAGCTCCTCATCCTCCCGTACAGGGCGGATATGAACCCTGGAAGATGTCTCCTCAGTGACGGCATATATGGCTGGCAAAGCCAAAAACGCTTCAACTGCATCCGAAGAGAAGTCATCTGTTTCAGTGATTGGGCTATCGGAGGTGCCTCCCATGATCTGCGGTGGTGCTGCAAAAAACTGTGAGAGTGGTGGAACCAGAATGCCCCTGAAGAGCTTTTCGTAATGTACAGCAAGGCGGTGTAGATGCTTTCCACGGCGAGACTGCACGATCTCATGACAGGAGGGGCGAAAGCCAAGTCCCCTCCTATTGCGGTATTCCTCCATTTCAATCGGTCGAAGGATTCCCTGTGCACGTGCCCCAAGTCCAGTTCCGGGGACGTAATCGTTCTTCAACAGAACCTTTCCAATCATACGATCGGTTCGTGATGGACCGACTTTTCCGTAGTCTCGGATTACGGAAATCGTGTCGAAAGAGTGAAAGGGAAGATTCTGATCTTCTCCAATGCTGATGTAAGGAACGGCTGTCTCCTTGTAGACTGCGTAGTCTTCCTCACCGTTGACAGTGATAAGCTTACCTTCGACGAAGAACTTCAGTTTCTGGTGCAGCGACGAAGGAACAGCGCCGGCGGCGTGAATCCATGGTCTCCCGAGCAAGAGACTGAAAGCATTGGGTATCTCGAGGATCTGAAAGGTGACAGAGAATGAGCAAGGACCCACATCGATCAGGAGATCGATTTCTCCATTCACTTCTCTCCTAGAGCCATCAAAGGCTCGAACAGTGGTCTTGCTTGCACGGATGCGGCTCATGTCCACGTTCATCTGTTTCAGTGTGGAGACGGGGCAAACGTTGAGAGCAGAGCCGTTGTCGATCATGACTCGACCAACAATGTGATTGTTGCACTTACAGACTATGTGCAATGCCCGTAAGTGTTCCTGACCTTCGGATGGAAGCTCATCATCTGCAAAGGATATCTGATTCGAGAAGATTGAACTAACAGTCTGCTCGATATTATCCGGTGCCGTGTCTTTTGGGACTTGTGCCGCGGTGAGGACTTTCAACAAAGCATTCCGATGCGGCTCGGAGCTCAAAAGCAACGCGAGGAGCGAGATATGGGCGGGTGACTTGCCCATTTGCTCCACCACTTTGTACTCACTTGCCTTGATCACTTTCATGAAAGCTTCCGCTTCTTGATCGGTGACCTTCTTTGTAAAGACTGGCACGGCTTCTGGAACGGCTGAGGATGTAACAACAGGGGCTTTCCCTTTGTCTGTAGACTCTGGACCCTGATAAACTCGTCCTGAGCGCGTGATGCCCATCGCACTCATCTCATGCTCCATGTTGGCAACCTCATTCCCATAATCCCAGGGAACTCGACGGTCTTGGTATGGCTCCTTCGCAAGAACCTCGATAACGAATGGGACGTCAGATGTAAATGCATCATTTGTCGGAGCATAATTGACAATAAAGGGAATTGAGGTCTTCTGCGCGTCTTCTTCCTCTTTGATAGAAGCGATGCTGATCATGTTGATAGAAGGTCCTGAACCTGATCCATGATCGGGGAGGGGTTTGCGCGGACATTCGGTGGCTTCACTCATTAAAGGAGATTTGCCTTGTGTCGATCAACTCCTGAATTTTATTCCGGAGTGTCCAGCAATTGTCGAGGGTATGACCAGGAGCACCCCGATGGAATTCACAGTGTAAGTTCTGATTCTGCACTGCGGGGTCAAAGTTGGGACCAGGCGCTTCTGTTCTGATCTTGTTGCCTGCAAGAAGCTGCCTGAATATGTGAGAGAGAGGGGCTGGTAAAGTGGTGTACTGCTTGCGTGGACGCGGTTGTGCAACTTTGTCCTGATAAGTTCTGGGGGCTGGAGCACGTTGAACCGACTGAGGAGATCTCGAAGCCGGGGGTCTACCTTGTTGAGCCTGAGCAGGAATATGCTGTTGCGGAAGTTGCGACTGGATAACAGTTGGCGGGGTTGGGAAATAAGCCTGCGATGTTTGGTAGGGCTGCACATAATGCACGGGATGTGCATATGCCTGGGGAGTCTGTAATGCAGGAGTATAGTCCACCGAAATCGGCTGTGAAGCCTGATATCCGGAGTTGACGGCGCCAATAGTCATGTCTTTGCTTCTCCTGGAGGTTCCAGCAGTCTGCTTCTTTGACGTCTCTCCATCCTTCTTCTTTGATGGGCCTTCGATTCTTCCTAACTTAACACCCATGTCAAGCTTCTTTCCTGCCTCGATCAAGTCCGAGAAGGAGGAAGTATGAGCCAGGAGATGTGAGTAATACGCGCCTCTGAGTGTGGAGTGGAACAGCTGAACTTGTTGTCGCTCAGTGATTGGAGGAATGTGCTTTGCTGCTCTTCCTCTCCATTCCGTTGCGTATGCTTCGAAAGCTTGACCCTCCTTCATCTCTGTCATGCTGAGATCGAGAAGGGTAGGAGGTGTTTCCGCACAAAATCGATACTGGTCGAGGAACTTCTGAGAAAGATCTGTCCATGTAGGGACATCGCCGGCTTTCAGGGTCATAAACCAATCTAGCGCCGATCCCATAAGACTATCTTGGAAAGTCTGAATGACGAATTCCTCATAATCCCAGTATGAGAGCATTTTGCTCTGATAATGACGGAGATGATGCCGAGGGTCTCTGGTCCCATCATATCTTTTGAACTCTGGAATTTTGATCTTAGGGGGCAGCCGCATGCCTGGAAAGAGATTCCAGTCACTGTCACTGAAATCGAAACGGGGGTTGCCTACTTGGAGGGCTCGAATGGTTTCCTCCATTCTCTTTATTCTCCTCTCCTGTTCATTCTCCGCTTCGAGAGGAACGTTTGTCGGTAGAGCTGGAGGGGCAGCCTGAGTAGGCGTGCCCGGTTCAGTGGGAGGAATGTTTAGGGGCGGTGGAGCAGGGTAAGAAAAGCTTATTTGGGGTTGTGGAGTTTGGAAAGGAAATTGGTCTGCAGTGAAATAGGAACTTGTGCGATCGTGACCGGAGGAACTGTCGGTGGTGGCACAGTATAGATTGGAGGATGCATTGACACGGTTAGCGGTGGCAGCGCATGCATAGTAGAGTCCGTGGATAAGAAAGCTGCTGGTGGCAACGGAACTGCTGTTGGAGCAGCTGGTGGCGGTAAAGGATCATTGATCGGATGGACTGTTGGTGCAAATGCCATTGCCGAGAAAGATGCGTCTTCAGCCTCCGAAGCAAAGGTTGGAGTGACCATTGGATTTGGATCGACAATTGGTCTATGCTCCAGAGGCGGAGTAAAGCTCGATGAGGCCTGATTCTGATTCCTGAGCATGGCCATGAGCTCAGTCATGTTGGTGGCCATGTTGGCCGCCAAGTGGTTCACCATTCCTTCTAACGCAGTAAAACGTGCGGACTCCACAAGATTGGACGCCGTTTGTACTGTTGGTGGAGGATGTCCGATAGGGACGCCTGAATGCGCTGTAGATATGTCCGTGAGCATTATAGGTGATGTAACTTGTGTCAGTGGTGTTTGAGAATGTATCGGCGTTGGCGGAGTATCCTGTTCAAGAATGGCGGGTTGTTGGTCTTCTGCCATCCTTACTCGTGCACGAGTCGGATATCGATGGGACGCCAGTTGTTAGTACCTGTATGCGTAAGTGTATGAGTGTATTTATAGTGCTTTGACTATCTTCAAAATATAGATGACAGTATATGAATGCATGAGGTGCATAAGTTTGAAAATACTAATGCCATTACATCAGTTTGATTCATATTCTATAATTTATAAAGACAGTCTGTTTGAAAAGGAAACATAAACATTAAACCGCCAACTATTACAACCCGTAGCTGAGTGAACGCTGCGTGGGTCCGGTGCGGGGCAAAAGCGTTAACAAACTAAACCTAAGGATGAAAGACCTTGCGAGCTTTTGCCTGCGCTCGGTCCAGCATAGCGCTCAAACGCGCTATCTCCCTGTCTTGGTTCGCTATGCGTGCGCGAATCTGAGCCAACTCGCTCTGAAGCTCTCTGTGATCAGTGAGTTCTGCGCGAATATCCACAAGCTCACAACGGAGTCGATCTCGCTCTTCTCTGATGGACTGCAATTCTGTGCGCATGACTCCTTGGATTGAGCTCTCCACGTCTGGAATGTATGCATGCGGTGCGTGAGGAATCCGCGGCAAATGTCGTCGACGAACGGGTGTGAGTCCCTGTGGATGGAATTGCGCCACATATGCTACGGTAGCTAAGAAAGCTCGTTCGTCGTCGGTAGGGTGCTCCAGGAAATAGAGCTCTTGAACGGTGCGCGTGTTCCATAAACGTTGAACTTCTCTAATCCGCAGAACCCTATCTGGAAGTAAAGTTATAATATCCGTCCACATGAAGCGGTGTGGAGTGCGATCTGCCTCTCTAGGAATATCCTGTAAGCCGCCAAGTTGTCTGATGACTCGGGCTGGGAAAACAAGTGTGCTCCCTAAGTGACTGATCAGAGGAAGTCCTATGACTGAAGGGCATCCAATGGTCATGGGTCCACAGGGATTCCAGCGAGCAGCCCACAAAAACTGTGCCGGGGTGAGTCTCTTGAAGAACTGGATCCAATCGGTGTAGTCGCGATCGGCGGGCCGAAACACTTGAAGTAGGCGAGCGATGAGTGAACGCTCGTCAGTGATGTAGGAAAAGGGATGTGATGAGCAGAACGGCCTGATGTGTGCGAGGAGCCAAATCTGAAGAAGATGCGGAGCTCCTCTCATTCTACCACGTCGAACCTCTCGTACATAGTCAAGAGACCGAATGGTCTCAGCCAAGACGGCTTCTACATAGCTACGGCCTCCTACCACTTGGAGGATGACTTGGGCAAGTGCCCCGTCTATGAGGTTCGACGAGTGGGGGAATAGGATGGTCCCAAAGATGAGCAAGAGGAACCCGTGACAGGCGTCACGCTGGTACGATTCTCCCCTGGCATTGAGAGAACGAACATGTATGAAGTCTATGAGCCATGCGGTCCTAACGCTATGCTCCCCTCCATGCTGAAGCTCAAGACGAATTTCTTCGTCGCGGAGATCTAAGAGGATGGCGAGTCTACTCTGTATCGTGGCGAACTGGTTGGGCGCCACGATGTCGAGGGTCGGCAGGGGTCGCTGAATGAGTGCCGCGTACTCCTCTACTGTGGGAGCTAGCTCTGACCCTTGAAAACTGAATACGGCCCGCTGAGTGTCCCAAAAACTAATAGCAGTTCTGAGTAGGGTCCAGTCAATGGGGGAATCAGCGAGTAATGGCAAGTCTCCTATGATGAGCCGGAGGAATGCACGGTCAACTGGGCGGAATGTATTCCAAAGGCGAGTAATGTCCGCAGATGGCATGATGATGACATCGAGCCTAAGACAGGGATGCGAGCGATCCATCCTTACCTAATGGAGAGATGTTGGTTTAATGTTTATAAACAAACTGATGTAATGTCCTAGGTTGTTTTGAAAACATGCATGCAGTGCAGAAAAGTAAAGTATATCTGTATCTATTACAATGTACATCGCTCATTGTAGAAAAACAACAAAAGGCACGCCTAAAAGAAAACTAGGGGCCGACTCAAAGACCGGACTTTTGGGTCGGTTGACGGCATGAAGGCAATTTTGGTCCAGCATGACGGTCCCTGTTTATGCATGGTTTAGGTGCTACCGGGATAGCAACTAACTAAAGATGGGGGCTCCCGACTCAAGGGTATCAATTCCATGAAATCGGGCGGGATTCTTTTCAAGGCCTAAGCGATAGTCGAACCGCGCGCCGTACCCCTACTTCGAACCCCTGTCTAACCTAGCTTCCTAGACTGCCGCTCGTGGGATTTCAAGCGTGGTACCTAAATCCACTAGAATGATGCAATGCAAGTGCAGAAAAGTAAATATGCGTAAAATAGATAAGCGAGAAAGTTGCAGAAAGCGGTAAATGAACATGCAAGCAAGCGAACGGATCGAGCCTGAATCCACTAAGTATGTCCCCAGTGGAGTCGCCAAGCTGTACGGACCCGAATGTGGACTCTCGTCGGGGCCCGCATTGCGCGCTTTTGGATCGCGCGGCTTGGGAGTGTCCACCTTCCCGTGGGGACGCGTGACGGACACGCGTGAGAGAAAGAGTCGCCACTTATCATTTTACGACCTGTAGGTCGAGGGCGGATAAGTTACCCGAGTCTAGGGGTATGGAACACCTAGTTTGTCGTTAAGGCATTGATCTGTGCGGAACCGGAAAATCCGTGTTCGGGGGTTCATGTTACGTGCGGGCCTATATCCCGCACGCCCTTTCGGTACTCTGGTTTGCTAGGCTTGCATTTTTGTTTTATTTACCGCATGAATTAGGCTGCACTCGGCTCACACGTTTTGACACCGTAACTTCGATGAATTAAACGATGTCGGTGGAAAAGCTGAGAGAGAAGTAAACCCGTGTGTCGGGGAATTGGTTCACAATCTTGCGTTACAGTTCATCGAACCATGGAGGTTGAATCCCTGCGTGAACCAGAACCGCGAGTTCTTGGATTTACTTGTATCTGGGCAAGCATTAGACCGATTCGATTAATTCGACTCTCGGACCGTTCGCTCACCGACTGGAATTCTTACAGAATAAATGTACAAAATAAAATCCTTACAATGCTCTCGAAAACAATAAATACAAATTACAAATGGCCGAATTCCAGTTGACTCGCGTTCGGTTATTATTCCACTCTAACTCACCGTGAGTTTAGGGAAAAAGACCGAAGAACTGAAATTCAATGGACGCTTTCACTGAATAGGGCGTTGGACCCTGTGAGTGTTGATTAGGGCGTTGAACCCTGTGCTCGATGATTAGGGTATTGAACGCTAATATTATTCGGCCTAGGGATCAAGCTCGACCCGTATGGCAAACAAGTGCGGAAAGATAACACGCAACATGTTAATAACAGACAAGGTGTTTTGTATTTACCGAATGTACGTGGATTAACAAGTTTATTAATCCAAAAGTGTTTTTTGCAAGCAAATGCCATATGCTAAGCAATCAAACACGTGCCAATGTTTTAGTATTCTGTTTTTGTTGGAAATTTGGAAAAGAGAATCGAATATCATGTGTGTAGATTGCTTTTATAGTGATTCGGTGTTGTGACACTGAATTACCACTGAATTGATCCAAACTTGTATTTTGACTCTAGATTTGGAACCTAGAGTTCCGCCTAACCATTTTCTAGGATTTGGTTAAGTCGAGTGAAATGATTAGTCCGATAACTGTATTTTGATACAGAATACCCAACTGACATCTTAAACTGCGCTAGGATGTCGGCGAATCACGAAATGATGTTCTTGCCCTTGATTTGAAAATTTGTTTTCAGAAAAGGAGAACAACACAATAAGGATTTGAAAGTATGAGGGTTTTGAAAAGGGCATTAACACCGTTTTGTAATTTGTCGACGCGAGTTACAAATTAATGTCCAATTCGTGCAAAGTTATTTAAATGGAATGAATTAACCGTGTGAACGTCCCGATTAACCCGTTCGTGGAATTAATGCTTAAGGTTATTGCCGAATACTTTAATTGTGAAAACGATTCGTGATTCGGCGACCAACACGAATCCGTAAGGATCGAGGATATTTGGTCCAATGACCGAAACTACCCTCGTAACCGAATGGACCCGAATGAGTCAACGATACCCGAATCCATGCATGTTTTGTTTTGAAAAGACATGTAATCGATGTTTTAACATGGGAATCGTGGAAATATCAAAATTACGCTTTCGTACAATCCGAGAAATGAATTAAACTCGAAATAAGGAAATCATTCTTGATCCAAAAAGGGCCAAGAAGCCCTCGGCTTCACCTTGTCAAAGATGGCCGAATACTCTCATGGCTCGATTCAAATCACAAAGAATTTCCTTGTCTTGGTTTAATCATTTTTCGCATGCTCAAACATCAAACATCATGAATAACACGTTTTGACAAAAGTCGGTATTACCATGATTTGATTAACTCATTTAAACATGCAAACATTCACAAACATGTTATTTAAGGAATCGATAAAATAATACCGGCTTCATGCATGCAAGAATAACAAAATAAACTCGGAAAATAACTTGGATCGGGCTAAGGAGACCAATCTTAACCCGAAAAGAGCAACTCAAGTCTCGGCCATCCCATTTAGAGACTTGGCCGTGAGCTCACTTGCCATTTCCGGGTCGGGATGGTCTTCCAAACAACAATCCAAACCTTTTTCCGACATGCTAGCAAGTTATAAGGTAATACACATGCATAATATAACATAAAATTGCATAAAAGTTAAGTCTTGCAAGTTAAGTATGCATAAAATACCATAGTACTCCATAGCCATGCAAAAATATAAAAAGCCCTAACTCCTCTAAGTCAAGAGTGATTTACCTAGCCTCGGGATACGAGGAAAGAGTCGGGGAAGTGTTCGAGAGTCGGGTGACTCGGTTGAACGCTTGGAAGGATGCTTGGGTGCAAAGGATGCACGTTCGGGGAGCTAGGTGCACGGGGAATGCGGCTGGAATGCACGGGAGGCGCGCGGTGTGCGCGGGGCACGGGCAGGCGCGCGGGCGTGCAGGCGTGCGCGCGGGGCACGCGGGCGTGCGCGGGGCGTGGGGGTGCGCGTGCGCGTGGGCAGGCGCGCGGGCGTGCGCGGGCGTGCACGCGGGCGGCGCTGGCGGGTCACTATTCACCCGAGAGTAGCGATTTCACCCGAAATGCACTATTTGACCTGAAACAATAATTTAAAGACTTCAAATGGAAAAACCAATTTCACCAATGAACTCCATGGGTCTAAAATGAGTGGGATATGAAGTTTGAGAAATTTTGAGCTTAAGTCGGGATGATGAACATCGGCTTCCGACTTAAGAACTCAAGGCTCTCTTTTGATCTTTTCGGTTTTCTTTTCTCTTCATTCTAAGTGCTGAAGTTTTCTGGTTCTTGAGTGTTCTTGGCTATGGAGTTTGAGAGGATTTCTTGAAAGAGAAAGGTTGGAGAGAGTGTGTAAGAGGAGAAGTGATTATCTTCATCACTTTTGGGCCATTTATAGGCAAAGCTAATGACACAATTAGCAAAAGCAAGTGCTCTTAACCCCCATGCTTAGAAAATATCAAGCCTCATCCTCTTCCATTGCATTAATGAAGAAGAGATAAGACATTGATGAGCATTGATGAGCATTGATGGAGGCTTGAGTGTTGTCTTCAAACTCTTGGATATTTTCAAGCAAGAGTGCAAGTTGGCTTCTTGCATTGAAGAAGAAGAAGAAGAAGCTTCTAGAGTAATGGGTGACTCATCTTGAATAGCCCGTGGGTCCCACGACCGAAGAGGAGAAACCGGGAAAAAGCTCGGGTCTCGATTGATCTCGCATTCGAAGTTCGTGGTTTGAATTGAACGTCGAATTATCGATATACGCGAGGAAATGGATTTAATGAGTCCGAGATTGGCATTTTCCGTGAGAAATTGCCAAATGTCTATATGAGGCTTGGAAGCCGGTTTTGCTCCTTTTATGCATTCAGAGCGAGGTTACCCACTTCTGACAGCATATCTTGTATCTGCATCCCACGTCGATCATTTTGACATAAATTGTCAAATTACGTGGGCCCTTGTCCCTTAAGCCGGTAAATACAAATATGGAGCCGGAGATGTCCTAGGAGGCCGAAACTGGATTTCTCAGATTGCTTTCTGAGTTTCTTGGGCGATCCGGAGATTACTGCGATCTCTGTTTGCTGAGATTGGGCCTCTAAGGATATGAAAAGTGCATCTGAGACCCTTAAAGCACTGCTCGAGGGGTCTAGATGAGTTGTGTGATTCATTCCGACAATTCCACATTGAGCCTTGAGAAGGCTAGCATTGTGTAAGGTAAGCATCCGTCGTCAAGTTTCCCCAAAGAGGACCTCCGGATATGGATTTTCACTGAAAATGGCCTTTTGTGCCCCTCGGAGGTTACTCGGGAAACCGTGAAGGGTTTTGCTGTCTGTTTTGCCCAATTGCGAATGTCCGCTGAAGTTTTCAGGGCAATGTAGTGTGAACTTCGTTTGCCGTAATTCCATCAGACCAGTCTCCGGTTACGCTCTTCCAAAGAAGGGTATGCCCGTTTTGTCATTCGGAAGTCATTCAGAGTGTCTGTATGGCTTCTAAAAGACAATATGAGGTATTGCTCGTGCTCTGTATGATTGAGGGGCATGGCCGCATCTGATATTTGGAATTAACTTTTCTTCGAGAAACCAGCATTTTTGGACTTCCACTGAAAAGTTGTCTGTATACAGAAAGTTGTTCTGTATAGAGCAGATGATTTGCAAAATGCCTTTGGGGACACTTTTCATCTGTTTGGCATTGGAGTGGATTTTTGGGGTCCAATATTGGCTGTCTTCCGATGATCGAGCGAACTATCGGAAAATAGAACTGTCCGTGTGATATACTGAAAATGCCGGTTTTGGATATTGCTGATCTCTCTAGTCACTCTATTACCCTTTGGTGACCCCTGGAGTCCTTCTGTCATATGCATGTGTCATTTGCCCGATTTTGCCGACTTGAGGATGAATAGTCATTTTCTGATCTGTTAAGTCGTTTTTTTGTATTCTGCTCAGGTTGTGGCTTGGATCATTGCTGATATCATCGTTTGGAAAGGTGAGCCAAAATGGGGTGCTGACAGTGCCTGTAGTCCCGTTTTGAGGGGCCGTTTGCTTGTCAGTGGAGCGAACCCCGGGAGCTCTGTCAGAAAAGGCGTCCGTGGGGGATCGGGGTGTCCCAGCTTAAGCAGGATGTCCCGGAAATCCGCCCGAACGTGTCATTGGTCATTTTGGCACTAAGAGGGACTTTTGGAGCCCCATATTGGGCACCTTTCGGTGCTTCGGTGACTCAGTGATGAATAGTGCCACAATGCCAGCTCTGCCCTTTTCGGGGTTCTTTATCCGTTCGTTCTTCCGATGGCTTTCCTTTGCTTTTCTTAGCGACCCAGCTCTTCTCTCATTGTTCATGACTCCGTGCTCGCCTATTTGCTTCCGATTGCCGGGTGATGAATAGTGCCCCGGGCTTTGGTCGGGGGATCCTCGCGTGGGAAGTCGGTGGGCAAAAATGGGGTGCTGACAGCTTGCCCCTCTTTGGTTGCATGCTCGTTTAGAGGATGTAGCCAAAGATCATGAGAGGCACCCTTTTTGGTCCCGGCGACCGCTTCTATCGTCGTTCTCTGTGACAGCTTGCTCCCTCGCGCTGGACGCTCAAGGAGATGTGCGAAGGTGTCCGAACCTGTCGTAGGGTAACCACTTGATTAAGAAGCGAACATTATGAAATGCAGGAGAGGGGTCTAAGCCCGCACGACAGCATGTGCAGGGCCAAGGCCCGTGGAAAGCAGTAAAGTTACTAGGCCGAAGCCCGTGGAAAGCAGTAAAATGGACGCGAAGTCCGTGGACACGAAGTCCGGAAAGCAATAAAGTTACTAGGCCGAAGCCCGTGGAAAGCAGTAAAGTTACTAGGCCAAAGCCCGTGGAAAGCAGTAAAGTTACTAGGCCGAAGCCCGTGGAAAGCAATAAAGTGGACGCGAAGTCCGGAAAGCAATAAAGTTACTAGGCCGAAGCCCGTGGAAAGCAGTAAAGTTACTAGGCCGAAGCCCGTGGAAAGCAATAAAGTGGACGCGAAGTTCGTGGAGACGCGAAGTCCGGAAAGCAATAAAGTTACTAGGCCGAAGTCCGTGAAAAGCAGTAAAGTTACTAGGCCGAAGCCCGTGGAAAGCAGTAATGTTACTAGGCCGAAGCCCGTGGAAAGCAGTAAAGTTACTAGGCCGAAGCCCGTGGAAAGCAGTAAAGTGGACGCGAAGTCCGTGGACGCGAAGTCCGGAAAGCAATAAAGTTACTAGACCGAAGCCCGTGGAAAGCAGTAAAGTTACTAGGCCGAATCCCGTGGAAAACAGTAAAGTAGACGCGAAGTCCGGAAAGCAATAAAATTACTAGGCCGAAGCCCGTGGGAAGCAGTAAAGTGGACGCGAAGTCCGGAAAGCAATAAAGTTACTAGGCCGAAGCCCGTGGAAAGCAGTAAAGTTACTAGGCCGAAGCCCGTGGAAAGCAATAAAGTGGACGCGAAGTCCGTGGAAACGAAGTCCGGAAAGCAATAAAGTTACTAGGCCGAAGCCCGTGGAAAGCAGTAAAGTTACTAGGCCGAAGCCCGTGGAAAGCAGTAAAGTTACTAGGCCGAAGCCCGTGGAAAGCAATAAAGTGGACGCGAAGTCCAGAAAGCAATAAAGTTACTAGGCCGAAGCCCGTGGAAAACAGTAAAGTTACTAGGCCGAAACCCGTGGAAAGCAATAAAGTGGACGCGAAGTCCGGAAAGCAATAAAGTTACTAGGCCGAAGCCCGTGGAAAGCAGTAAAATTACTAGGCCGAAGCCCGTGGAAAGCAGTAAAGTGGACGCGAAGTCCGTGGACGTGAAGTCCGGAAAGCAATAAAATTACTAGGCCGAAGCCCGTGGAAAGCAGTAAAGTTACTAGGCCGAAGCCCGTGGAAAGCAGTAAAGTGGACGATGTGCAAGGGGGAGTAGAGGTGGAGATCCGCGTTACGTGGTGTGCCGGAGGTGTTGGCAGAGGCAAATTGTCCTGCCCCGAGTCGGGCTTGTCATTTGTCGTTCCCTCAAGCTAAAGTCAAGAGGATTCTCTACGATGTGTTACGTTCGGTTCGAAGCCGTGATCTGTCGCGTGAGTCAATCGTGTGTTCGTCAAGAAGGAGATGCCCCTTGGGATTCCCGATCGCACCTGTGCATGGAGATAGAGGAACCTACAAAGGGTGTCAGTTGCACTTAATCGGCGAGACAGGTATACGTAAGAGGAATCTATGCAAAGATGTGTCGGGGATTTGGTATCGGTGACCGTTGTAGGGTAACCGTGTTCCTATCGAAGAATGGCTCTTTTAGAAACGGGTAGCCCATGGAATATGTGCGTAAAGGTAAGAGGAGGGATCTTATGGGATCCTCCAAGTCAAGGATACGTTGATTCGACCCCCCATTTCGAAGCGGGTCTCGAGCTTGGAGAGTCGAAGAGAGTTTGCTTGCGTCGGAGAGTGCCGAACCACTACTCGGTGTAGCTTCACAGGGAGAGTGTCGCTTTTCTTTCGTGGTCGAGCCGACATTTTTCCCCTAACTTTTGCCTAGGCCGCGGGATGTGCAATAGCCTAGCGGGGCATTTTATTTAATTTTTCCCACATGGATGCTCACCTTTTGCTACGATCCCCCATGTTTGGGTGAGATCGCACCCCTCGAGTCCTCTAACTTTTGCCTAGGCCGCCTCAAAGAGGTTTTCGACCTAGCGAGGAAGTGACTTGTGCTCTCCTTTTGCCACGACCGCCCCCCCCCCCTTGCGGGATTTTAAGTCGTGCCACTCGTTCCCTAGCTTTTGCCTAGACCGCCTCGAAGAGGTTTTCGACCTAGCGGGAAAATTTATTTTTTTCTCTCAAGAAAGCTTAGTATGGGCAGATTGTGGGAATTGAAGCTCGTCCACGGAAATGGAAATGTCTTACAATGAAAGGGGCACGGAGCCCGGAGAATAAAGAATGTGCAAGTGCTCACGGATAATACTTCTTAATGGCGTCAGCATTGACGGGAAGGGCATTTTCAGTGCCGTCCATGTCGCTCAAGACGACCGCTCCTCCGGAGAAAACCTCTTTGACAACGAAGGGGCCGTCGTATTTGTACGAGAACTTCCCTCGAGAGTCCGGCGTGACGTGAAGGACTTTCCTCAAAACGAGGTCGCCGGGGTTGAAATCGCGGTGGCGGACTCTTGCGTTGAAGGCTCGAGCCATTCTTTGTTGATAGCACTGTCCGTGGCATAGCCTAGCGAGTACGGGGTTGCCCCGGTCGAGGTCCGTATAGATGTACGGTACGCCAAAAGTGCATAGGGGAGCATCTCGTGCCAATCCTTGTAGTTCACTGTCATTTTTTTCAATGATCTTTTTGATGTTTTTATTCGCCGCTTCCACCACACCGTTCATTTGGGGACGGTACGGGGTGGAGTTGCGATGTCGGATTTTGAATTGTGCACAGAGCTCGTCGATGATCTTGTTGTTCAGGTTCTTGGCGTTGTCTGTGATGATTGTCGCAGGGACCCCGTATCGGGCAATGACGTCGCGTCTGAGAAAACGGGCCACGGCCTTTGCGGTGACTGACGCAAGAGTGACGACTTCGATCCACTTGGTGAAATAGTCAATTGCCACCAAAATGAACATGTGACCGTTGGACGCTTTGGGGCTGATCGGGCCGATCACATCCATTCCCCACATTGAAAAAGGCCATGGTGCCGTCATGGGGCGCAATTCGTTGGGCGGCGCTTTGATATGATCGGCGTAAACCTGACATCGGTGGTAATGTCTAACATGCTTCACACAATCAGTCTCCATGGTGGACCAATAATAACCCAAGCGCATGATCTTCTTAGCAAGCATGAGGCCGTTCATGTGAGGCCCACAGTTTCCCCCGTGCACTTCCTCCATGAGACGTCGCGATTCGTGCTTGTCAATGCACCGGAGGAGTGTGGAGTCGAAGGAGCGGCGGTAGAGTATCTCGCCACTCAAGAAGTAGTGTATCGCGAGGCGTCTGAGAGTCTTCCGATCGCGGCGGTCGGCGAATGGGGGGTATTGGCCGGTTCGCAGAAGGTTCTTGATGTCTTCATACCACGGCTTTGCCATGGAAGCTTCGATTGAATTGCAGTGTGCCGGTCCTTCCGCTATCTCAATCTCGAGGGGCTCGATAAGGTTCTCCCTCGTGATGCTCACCATGGAGGCGAGCGTTGCCAGCGCGTACGCGAATTGATTTGTCATGCGCGGAGTATAGGTGAACGAGATGTCCTCGAAGTTCTCGGTTAACTTCTCGAGGTACTCGTGATCGGCACCAGCTTTGCGTCCTTTGTCTTCCATTGCCCCAATGTCTGGAAGATAGTGAGCATGGAGTCACCGAATACTTCGAGCTCTTTTACCTTGAAATCAATCGCTGCTTGTAGGCCGAGAATACATGCCTCGTACTCAGCCACATTATTGGTGCACGGAAAATCGATCTTTGCCGCTACCGGGTAATAGCGCCCGTCCGGAGATATTAGTACCGCGTTGATGCTTGATCCCATGGAATTGATAGCACCGTCGAAATACATCTTCCATCCCGGTTTCTCTCTCTCGTCGTCTACTTGGAGAATCCCCTCATCCGGGAAGTCGAGATTAATCGGTGTGTGGTCTTCAATTGGGAATTCTGCCAAATGATCCGCAATCGCTTGCCCCTTGACCGAAGTGCGGGACACGTACTCGATATCGTATTCCGTCAATTGACAACGCCATTTGGCGAGGTTCCACGTGGAAGAGGGACTGTCGAGTAAGTACTTCAAGGGGTCTGCCTTTGACAGCAAGCGGACCGTGTGATAAAGCGTGTATTATCGG
The DNA here is from genome assembly GCF_007655135.1 of Punica granatum. Classification (NCBI taxonomy): domain Eukaryota; kingdom Viridiplantae; phylum Streptophyta; class Magnoliopsida; order Myrtales; family Lythraceae; genus Punica; species Punica granatum. Next base: position 20,388,392 of record NC_045130.1, on the reverse strand, counting down.
AGCCTTTGCATGACCCACACCAATGCGCAACACATCTTCTCGATTTCCGGATAATTAGACTCTCCATCGGTGAACTTTTTGCTCAGATAGTAGATCGCGCGCTCCGTGTGCGTGGACTCCTCCTCCTGTCCCAGCATGTATCCTAATGATTGGCGGCGCACCGTTAGGTAAAGTACAAAGGGACGGCCCGGTGTAGGCGGGACCAATACCGGCGGTTGGACCAGGTACGCCTTGATGGTGTCGAAGGCCTTCTGACATTCTTCGTCCCATTCAATCGCCGCGTTCTTGCGGAGCAAGCGAAAGAGTGGTTGGCATTTGTCTGTCAGGTTCGCAATGAATCGCGCGATGTAATTCAGCCGCCCCAAGAAGCCTCGCACTTCGCGGACCGAAGATGGCGGAGGAAGCTCCTTGATCGCCTTGACTTTATCGGGATCTACTTCGATGCCGCGCTCGCTGACCACGAATCCTAGTAATTTTCTCGATCGAGCGTCGAACGTGCATTTCGCCGGATTAAGCCGAAGCTTGTACTCCTTTAAACGATCGAAGAGACGCTTCAGATTAACGAGGTGGTCCTCTCCTTCTTTGGACTTGGCAATCATGTCGTCGACGTAGACCTCGACTTCCTTGTGCATCATGTCGTGGAATAACGTGACCATGGCCCTCTGATAAGTTGCTCCGGCGTTCTTGAGGCAGAAAGGCATGACGCGGTAACAAAAGGTTCCCCACATGGTAGTGAACGTCGTCTTGATCTTGTCTTCCTCGGCCATCCGGATTTGGTTGTATCCGGAGAAGCCGTCCATGAAAGAAAACTGGGCGTGGCGCGCCGTGTTATCGACTAGTATGTCGATGTGGGGCAAGGGAAAATTGTCCTTGGGGCTGGCCTTATTGAGGTCTCGATAGTCGACGCAGACTCGAACCCTTCCATCTTTCTTCTCCACCGGCACGATATTTGCCACCCATTCGGAATAGTTGTAGACCTCGAGAAAGCCTGCGTTGATCTGCTTGACAACCTCTTCCTTGATGCGGAGAAGGAGGCCTGCCCGTTGTCGTCTCAATTGTTGCCGCTTGGGCGGGAATTTTTCCGTGTCTAGCGGAAGGAAGTGCTTTACTATCGACGGGTCTAGCCCCGGCATGTCGGCGTAGGACCAGGCGAAGACTTCTTGATACCTTGTCAGGAAGTCAATCATTCGGACCCGTTGTGTTGGGTCGAGGCTCGTACCGATCTTAAGGACGCGGGGTTCCTCTTTAGTGCCCACGTTGATCTCTTCTGTTGGCTCGAGCGAGGTGAGCTGGCGATCCTCGAGAAGGCGCAAACTCTCTTCTATCTCAGGCACTAGACTGTCTTCGTCGAGCCCTTCCTCGAAGTATATGGGTCCAGGCTCTTCGAGACATTCTTCGGATGGGTTCGAATCAACGCGTCGGAGATTTGGATTCGAGTGGAGCCTGGAGAATTTGAAGGAATCGTCTTAGAAAGAAAAATTTAGAATGACATGAATAAAAGAGCAAGGAAGAGAGAGTGGAATAGACAAGGATTCAAAAAAAAATGCATATAGGGAATTCATTAATAGTATGGATCATGAAGCCATAACAGAGTTCCCCCTTCCGTCATGTGGCCTACGGCTACGCTGACACGCGGGACACATCTCATACATAGATAAGTCTTACACATCGGCGATCACAGCCGAATAGCGCAGGACTGAGGTCCAGTTGTCAAGCTCCTCGTCTTCCTGCTTCGGGCGGATGTGAACCCCTGAAGGAATCTCCTCAGTGACGGCGTACACGGTTGGCAAGGTGTCGGTCGTGTCGTCGAAGTCCGAGGAAGGGCCATCAGAGGTGCTCTCGATGATGAGTGGAGGTCCCGGGAAAAAATGCGATAGCGGAGGGACTGGGATGCCCCTGTTAAGCCTACCATAGTGCGTGGCGAGGCGGTGGAGATGGTTGCCCCGGCGGGCCTCAACGATTTCATGGCAGGAGGGGCGAAAGCCAAGTCCCCTCCTGTGCTTGTACACTTCAACTTCAATGGGGCGCTTGATTCCTTGTCCTCGCGCCCCCAGGCCGGTGCCGAGAATGTAATTGTGGCGCAAAAGGACCTTCCCTATCATGCGGTCGGTGCGGGACGGCCCGACCTCTCCGTAATCCCGAATAACGGAGATGGTCCCGAAGGAGTGGAAGGGTAAGTTTTCGTCGTCCCCGACGCTGATGTAGGGAACCGCCGTCTCCTTGTAGATAGCGTAATCCTCCTCCCCCTTGACCGTGATGATCTTTTCCTCGACGATGAATTTCACCTTCTGATGTAGCGAGGACGGAATGGCGCCGGCCGAGTGAATCCAAGGCCTTCCAAGGAGTAGACTGAAGGCATTCAGGATATCCAACACTTGGAATGTGACGCTGAAGGAGCATGGGCCGATATCTATGAGGAGGTCGATCTCCCCGTTCACCTCTCTCCTCGAACCATCAAAGGCTCGGACCGCTGTTTTGCTAGGGCGGATGCGGTTGAGATCCACGTTCATCTGCTTCAAAGTGGTCACCGGGCATACGTGGAGCGCGGAACCGTTGTCGATCATGACCCGGCCCACGATATAGTTGTTGCACTTGCAAACAATGTGCAGTGCCCGGAAATGTGCGCATCCTTCAGAGGGGAGCTCATCGTCCGAAAACGAGATGGTGTTGGAGAAAATAGAGTTGATGGTTTCCTCTATCCGGTCCGGGGGCGTCCCTTTGGGGACTTGCGCAGCCGTCAGGACCCGCATGAGGGCCTCCCTGTGAGGTTCCGAGTTGAGTAGGAGGGCGAGCAACGAGATGTGGGTCGGAGATTTGGCCATCTGTTCTACCACCTTATACTCACTCGCTTTGATGACTTTCATGAAGGCTTCGGCCTCCTCTTCTGTCACCTTCTTGGACGGAGCAAGTAGGGTCCTAGGCCTCATCTCCTCTTCAGTAGCGAGCGCCTTCCCTTTGTCGGTGGTCGCCGTGTTCTCGTATAGCCGTCCCGAGCGGGTTATGCCCATGACGCCGAATTGTTGCTCGAGACTCCCGACACCCCCTTCATAGGTCCAGGAGACCTTGCCGTCCGAGTATGGTTCTCAGGCGGGAATATCTATGACGAGCGGGGCAGGCGGTGCGTCAATCCCGGCGAACCCAACTGCGGCTTCTGCGGGTATGTACTCGATCACGAAGGGGGAGGAACAACCTTGCTCGCCTTCGCCCTCCCCTGATGTGCATATGGTGATCATGTTAATGGAGGGCCCCGGAGCCGGTCCATGGTCGGGGAGAGGATTAGCCTGTACGTTCGGGGGCTTTACAGCGTTGAATACGAGCCCCTTTGCATCGATCATCTCCTAGATCCTCTCCCTCAATCTCCAACAAGTGTCCAGGGTGTGTCCCGGTGCCCCCCGGTGGTATTCGCACTGCTTGCTTTGATCTTGGATGGTTGGATCGAAGCTTGGGCCGGGCGCTATTGTCCCGATCTTATCGCGAATTTGCCGGTAGATGTGGGAGAGCGGAACCGGCAGGGCCGGGTATTGTCGGCGGGGTCGCGGTTGTGCTGTGCCGCCCTGTTGAGCTTGCGGGGGGAGGGCCCGCTGTGTCGGCTGAGAAGTCCTAGGACCCGGAGGTTGGTATTGAGGAGCTGGAGATGGAGCAGGAGTATAGTGGTGGACAACGGGCAGCGACACCGCAGGTAGGGGTGGAGGCGGTAGTGCGGAATAGTAGATTGGTTGGGTAGAGGTTTGGGGCCGATATTGAGGTGCCTGCGGGGCATAGGAGGGAGCCGTGGGAGGCGCTGCCGCGTAGTTCATAGAATATTGCTGAGGGGCCTGTTGGGCCGTGTTGACGGTATTCACCGTAACTTCCTTTCCCCTTCTCCCGCTCGAAGATGATGATGTCGTGGGGACCTTCTTCGACGACTCATCTCCTTTGCTGGTGGGGTCCTCCATCCTTCCGAGCTTGATGCCCAAATCCAACTTTTTCCCGGCCTCGATGAGGTCGGAGAACGACGAAGTGTGCGCTAACAGGTGTGAATAGTACACTCCTCTCAGCGTGGAGTGGAACAATTGGATCTGTTGCGCCTCGCTGATCAGAGGGATGTGCTTTGCTGCTTGGGCCCGCCACTTGGCAGCATACTCCTCAAACCTTTGGCCCCTCGCCATCTCTTTGGTGCTTAGCTCCAACAGGGTGGGAGGCGTTTCTGCACAATATCGATACTGGTCGGTGAACTTCCGAGAGAGGTCCTCCCACGTTGGGATGTCCTCAGCCTTCAACGACATGAACCAATCGAGGGCCGATCCTGACAGGCTATCCTGGAAGGAGTGGATGACGAATTCCTCGTATTCCCAATACTGCAGCATCTTCCCTCGGTAATGACGGAGGTGGTGGCGCGGATCCATCGTGCCTTCATAGGTCTTGAACTCTGGAACCTTGAACTTCGGGGGCAGACGCATGCCCGGGAATAGGCTACAGTCATCGTAGGGGCGTCGGGACGAACGTCGTTCGCTTGCAGGGCCCGTATAGTTTCCTCCATTCGCTTCAACCTACGTTCCTGTTCGGCGTCGGCCTCGGGGAAGAAGTGCGTCGGTGAGGCGAATTGGGCCGCATGGGTCGGTGTGCCCGATTCGTGGAAGGTGGTGTTTATAGGGGGTGGTGCCTAGTAGGAGAGGCCAGCGTGAGGCTGCAGAGTCGGATAGGGAGGAAGCTCCGTGGCTTGAGGATGAGTTGGGGCAGGTGCGGTGGTTGCCGGGAAAACCGTCGGCGGAGGCGCAGCATAGATCGTAGCCGGAGCCGGTATGGAAACAGGTGGAGGTGCAGACAGGATGTGCTCCGCGGATAGGAAGGTAGCCGGTGGAAGAGGGACTACCGAAGGGGCCGGCGGTGGCAGAAGTTGACTAGTGAAGGGGTGGACCGTGGACGTATACAGCGTTGGCGGTGCGGGAGCCTCAACGTTCTCCTGGGCTTGGGTCGGTGGAGCCCACGGGGTTGGATCGACTGTTGGTCCCGGTCCCGGGGGAGGAGTAGAACTCGAGGAGGCCCGGTTAGGTCTTCTGAGCAAGGCGAGCAGCTCCGCCATATTAGTGGCCATTTGGTTGACCGTGCCCTCGAGGGCCGCGATGCGGGCTTGGTCATTGGTGGCGGCGGATGTTGGTGAGGCCGGTGGGAGAGGTGCCCCTGAAGGTGCCGAGGGCGGGAGATGCGTCGGAAGGGCGCCGGAGTATGCCAGGAGTACGCCTGCAGGAGTAAGAGGTGGTAGAGCGTGTGTCTGCGGTGGTTGAAAGAGGGTCGGGACCGAAGGGTTGACTTCTTCGGAAATATCGACGTGATCTCCTTCCGCCATCCTGAGACGTTGACGAGTCGAGTAGCGGTGTGACGCCAGTGGTAATCACCTACATTCCAAGGGTGCATAAGGACAGACACCGATAACTCGAATGATAAGTGTGTAATTAAGTAAAATGACAAAATGTATGAGATGCATGAGCTTTCAAAACACTAATGTCATTACATCGATTCGCTCCAAGTTCCATGGTTTTACAAAATAGAACATTCGGAAGGAAAGAAAGGAACATAAACGTAAAGCCGACATCCCTTTGCGCTCGGTGGCCGCTCGAAAGTGGCGGGGGTCCGAGCGAGGGCAAAAAGGAGTGCGCCTACTAATCCTAAGGATGGGCGAGGTTGCGCGCTCTCTTGTGCACTCGATCCAACTCCGCGCCCAAGCGGGCCATCTCCCGATCTAGGTGCGCGACCCAGGCGCGTGTTCGAGTCAGCTGTGTCTGAACCTCCCTGTAGTCCGCGACCTCTGCACGGGAGTCGACAAGCTCGCAACGGAGCATATCCCGTTCCTCCCTGATGACTCTTAGCTCCGCGTGCATGGCCGCTTGGATGGAGCTCTCGGTTTCGGGGGCGAGGGTGGATGTAGCGCGGGGGGTCGGAGCGGCATGGGTCGGTCGCGGCAGTGATAATCCCCGTGTGTAGAATCGATCCACGTATGCTGAGGTGGTGGCGAAGACTCGCTCGTCGTCGGTGGGATGTTCGGGGAAGTACAGACGTTGTATGACGCAAGCATCCCGTTGGCGTCGAATCTCTCGGATCTGCAGGAATCTTGCGGGGGCCGTGGATGTGGAATCGGCCCACTGGATGCGGAAAGGTAGGCGGTCCGCCTCGGCGGGAACGTCCTGCAGGCCGCCAAGCTGTCTGATTACCCGACTGGGGAATATGAGTGTGCTCCCCAAATGGCTGAGAAGGGGGACTCCCACGATTCCAGGATATCCTGTGATCATGGGGCCGCCGGGGTTCCATCGAGCGACCCATAGGAAGCGCGCGAGCGTCAACTCACGCCAAAAGCGCCTCCATTCCGAGAAACTGTGCTCGGGAGGCAGGATGACTGGTACCAGGCGTTCGATCAGCGAACGCTCGTCGGCGATGTAGGAGAACGGATGTGACGAGCAAAAAGGGCGGATATGGGCGAGAAGCCAAATCTGGAGTAAGTGCGGGGATCCCCTCATCCTGCCGCGTCGAACCTCCCTAACATAATCAAGAGACCGGACGGTCTCGGCCAACAAAGCCTCCACGTAATTATGGCCTCCCATCGCTTGGAGGACGACTTGGGCTATAGCCCCCGTCAATGAGATTCGGCGAGTACGGAAATAGGAGAGTGCCAAAGGCCAAGAGTAGGAATCCGTGGCAGGCATCGCGCTGATAGGAAGCCGTTGTAGGCGTCATGGCGCGGAGGAGCGTCCAATCGAAGAGCCATGTGATCCGGATGCCTTGGTCCCACCTCTCGTGAAGCTCCTCGTGGATGTCTTGAGCAAGTATGTGGAGGAGAGTGGAGAGCTGACCCTGGACGGTTGTGAACGGATTAGGCACGAAGATGCCGTGGATCGTGGACGTAGGCCTTTGGATGAGTGTCTTGTACTCCTCGATCGTAGGGGCTAACTCCGTCCCCTGGAAATTGAATACCGCGTGCTCAGGATCCCAAAGTTCGGCTGCGGTCCTGAGGAAGATCCAGTCCACCGAGGTCTCGGTGAGCATAACTACGTCTCCGATGATGCCTTGGATGTACGCGTGGTCCACCGGTCGGAGAGTCCTCCAGATGCGCATGATGTCTTGCCTTGGCGGTGTGATTGCTTCGAGCCTAAGACCGGGAGCCGGGCGGTCCATCCTTACCTAGATGGAGGAGATGCCGGCTTAACGTTTTATAATCAAATCAATGCAATGTCCTAATTCTTTACGAAAGAATGTATGCAGTGCGGAAAGATAAACTATAGTTGTGTTCTTTACAGTATACATCGCTCTTTCTTAGAAAAACATCAAAATGCCAGTCCTAAAACTACGGGTCGACTCAAGGACTCGACTCTTGGGTCGGTTGACGGCATGGAGGTAAAAGTTGGTCCAGCATGACGGTCCTTGTGTATGCATGGTTTTCGGTGCTACTGGGAGAACTGCTAACTAGGGATGGGGGCTCCCGACTCAAGGGTGTGAATTCCTTGAAATCGAGCGAGGATCTTTGGGGGCCGGTTCGGTGGCATAGCCGACTCGATCCGTTCCCTTACTCGGAACCTCTGACTAACCTAGCTTCCTATATTGGTGCCCGTGGGATGTCGGACAAGATACCTAAGAGGCTAGTATGATGTGCAATGCATGTGCGGAAAATAAAAGTGCGTAAAATAGATAAGCGGGAAATGCGAAAAGCGGTAAATAGACAAGCAAACAAAACAAGTGGGAACGAGCCCGAACCCTCTAAGTGTCCCCAGTGGAGTCGCCAAGTTGTGCACACCCGAATTTATCTCGTCGGGGCACGCATGCGCGCGCCTAAGCAAACGCGGCTTGGGAGTATCCACCTTCCCGGGGACGCGCGACGGACGCACGTGAGAAGGAGTCGCCACTTACCACTTTACGACCCGAAGGTCGAGGGCCGGCAAGTTACCCGGGTCTAGGGGTACGGGGTACACCTGAATGCTAAGGCAATGGTCGTACGGAACCGAAAATTCCGAATTCGGGGGTTCTATTACGTGCGGGCCTATATCCCGCACGCCTTTTTGGTACTCTAGCTTGCTAGGCTTGCCGTTTTGTTTATTTATCGCGTGGATTAGAGTTGCGCTCGACTCGCCCGTTTTGACACCGTAAATTCGGTGAATCGATCAAGTTGGGCCAAGAATCCGAAAGATGAGTAGGCTTGTGCGTCGAGGAATCGGTTTACTATCTTAGAGTTACAGTTCATCGAACCGTGATGGTCAATTCCCTGCGTGAACCGAAACCGCGAGTACCCGAGCTTACTCACCCTTAGGTGGCGATAGACCAACTTGACCGATTCGACACTCGGGCCTCTCGCTCGCCGATCGGGGATCCTTACAATTGAATGAATAGATGTACAAATAAAAATCCTCACAATGTGCACTCGAATCATTACAGAGTATAACTGAATAAAGTAAATGGATCCCGATCGGTTTGCATTGGGCCAATATTCCGCTCCGGCTCACCGTGTGTTTTGAATGACCGATAAATAAATTAAGGCAACGCGGGCTCAAAGAGCCGGGGGTCGGGTCCAATCGAACCGACGGTTTGCAGGAGAACCGATTAGTTCCCATTGTAACCGTTGGACCGATCGAGCTCCCGGGTGATATCTAAACACGTTTCACGCATCCAATCCAAATTTCCTTCCACATAGGCCATATTTGGAGTGTGATGGCGACTCGAGGCTAGATCCCATTCCGCACTCGGGTTGCACGCGTTCGGGGAATTAAGAGGCGTTGGACCTCGTGTTCGGTGATTTGGGGCGTTGGACCCCGTGCAACACGTAACCTATGGGTTCAGGCCCGAACCGCAATAAATCATCAAAAGCAAGAATAAAACAGAAGAAAACTGATATAACTGACACAATACAGAAAGCAACTGACAACAACTGCTAAGTGTCAGTGAATACAAATGAATTGTGTATTAGGCCGAATGTACGTGATTTAATCAGTTATTAGCCGGGGTTGATTAGCAAACAATGTATCTATCCTAGGCAAGCATAAGTGGCGGATTGGAATGGGGTTCTAAGCCGATTACATTTGTGTGTTCGTTTTAAGACTCTCATTTAGTTAAGTGTCACTGCGGTTTCACCGAATTAGCCAAACTCGTGTTTTGACTTTAGATTGGGACCTGTTATCCCACCTATCCATTATCTAAGGTTCGATTAGGCCGAATGTACGATTAATCCGGTTGTTCGTGTTTTGCAACTGAAACAAAATGCTTCCCACCGAATCTACGATAGGGAGATAGAAACACCGAAAGTGGACGGAATAGGCCGTACGAATGAGACTCGTACCCGAACGAGTAGCCCTTTTCCGTCCATAGATCGAGGCGTTTCCGACTTCCTAACGCCTAGGGTATCGGTGAATCAAGGAATGACGGTCATGCCCTTGGGTGATAAAATTGCGATGTTCATGTATAAATCGAAGATCATGTCACACAAAGGAGTCTAAGAAGGACTCTCGTGCCCCGACTCGGGCCGCCTCAAATTGGGCCCGGACTCGAGTCATGGCACATGAGTACTCCCTAGACATCAATTTTATTCGTGTTACACGACTTGGTATTTTGAAATTGTGAATTTTTAAGGGAAAAGGGCATTCACGTCGTTCCGTGAATCATCGATGCGTTTACGAATTAATATTTGATTTGTCCCATTATTTAATCCAAATGATTTAAGTAACCGAATGAGACGTCCCGTTTGCCCATTTGTGAGATTCTTCGGTGATTATTGTTCCACGTTGCGATTACGCTTTTAACGGGAAGTATCCGGGTCTAACATGTCTAATGAGTAATAAACGTGTAGACAACGTATAAAAGGAGGCGTAATCACGAACAATTCCAAGGATCGATTTCGAAACAACGAAGAGACCAACCGAGGCTCCGAGGAGGTCACGGATGATTCGGCCACCTCTCAAGGATGAATGGCCGAATACTCCTTGACCCGATTCGAGTTTCGGTGGGTCTTTCACGTCGTTCCTAATCGGCCCTTGCATGCAAAGAACGACATACGCATAAAGATAACGAACGTTTCATTAGATTGACATTATCGTAACACCGATTTAAGCGAATAAACACACAAGACATCCAAAGCATCATATTCACGAAATCCACAAACAATCTTATTCAATTTCACAATAGGATCAAGGGTGGTGTGCGGGAATCATGCGGCCTCGAGGAAAGGAGAGCTTGGAGGCTTCGGCCACACCAAGGAGCCTCACGGCCCCTATTGCAAAGAGGATGGCCGTGAGCTCCTTGGCATGGCCGAGCCCTTCTCAAGCTCTTCTCCCTTGATCCCGTATTATTCCCCTCATTTAATCACGTTTAGCCATGGTCACAATCACATAAAATTATACAAAACACACACGAACTGCACGTTTGAATGGAAACAACGTTACGACATCGATTCAACTAATAACGCAAGGAAGGAAAACGCGGGAATCGGCCCGACTCGGGGTGGAAGAAGACTTCCCGGACTCGTGTGGTCCAAGGAAGCTCTCGGCCATGTTCCTTCAAGGAAGGCCGTGAGCTTCCATGGCTCACGCGGGTTGGGAGAGTTTCTCCGGCCCCGATTCGGGTCTCTTCCCGCCATGCCATCATGCTACATGAGACTAACGGTAAGGAGATGTAGGAATCAACTCTTTTCGGGAAAGGAGAGAACACCCTAGCCCCGGGCAAGCCAAGGGGGCTCACGGGTCTCTCCCTAGAGACTAAGCCGTGAGTCTCGTGGCTCGACCGTGGCCAAGGGGGCCTCACCCGTCCGGAACCGAGCCCCTTTCCACCATGGCACGCAAGCTCACACCTCATATGGACACGGCACGATCATACAAGTAGACATAAGGCACGCACGTTGCATGAAAATGCATGGGAGGCGTGGATCCGAGGAAAAAATAAAAACTTTCATGCTTTCCGACCTCTTTAAGCTATGTTAATGTTTCATGTAAACGGATATCAAAGATCCAAGCTCCTCTAAGTTGTTAAGAGATGTTACCTAGCCTCGGTGTGCGAGGAGAAGAGTCGGGGAAGTGGCCTTGAGAGTCGCGAGACTCGGTTTAAGGCTACGGGTAGAGAAACCCGAAAGGTGGCAGTCGTGGCGGCTCGGGAAGAATGGAGTCGGCACGTTAGCTCCGGTCACGGCACGGTACGAGATTGGGCTCGTTGGACTCCTAAGAGGTAGATCTAGACGACCATGGGCAGACCCGAACGTGCCAAGGCCTGAACAAACCCGAAAATATGAGAGAAAGTTCGGTAAAAAAACGTGTTGAACCCGGTAAGAGGGAAACGGACGAACGGAGGTTGTGCATGGTTGATCGGCCCTCAGACCGTGACCACCTCTTCACGGGGGAAGGTGAGGGTTGTGAGGAACCCTTTGAACGTGATGGCACGATTCTCCGGAGTCGTGGGGAGAAACGGCACGTCGGGAGACCCGATATGCACCCGGTAGCGCCTAGGAGACCCGACTCTTCACACGATCAGAACTCGGTGTTGGAGGCTTCAAATAGGAAATCTAAGCCCGGAAATGGACTTAGGGGGTGGAAAATATGTAGGCTAGGGAGTTTGGTGATTTTTGGTTTAAGTCGGGTCGGGTGGTCACCGGAATACTAGGTGGTTTTCCGATGATTTTGGCCGGTTTCGGCCTTGGCAAGGGCTGGACGAGTGAGTGGAAGTGGGTTGGAGTTTGAGAGGATTCTTGAGAGAGATTGGCTTGAGAGAGAATGAGAATGAAGAAGTGATTAGGTTGATGAGGCTTAGGGTTTATAAAGGGAGGCTTAATGGCTTGTTTAAGTGAAGTTAAGTGTGGTTTAGGGAGGGGAAAGGGGCTGCCGAAATTTGAAGAGTGATTAGGGAAGGGAAATGGTCACTTAGAGTGTGGGGGAAGCAAAGGGGAGTGATGGGTGTGATAGGAAGTGATGGATTGATGTAAGTGTGTAAGAAGATTTTGAAATTGGTGGTGGAGGGAAGCTCTTGGAGCTTGGAGCTGCCGGCCATGAGGGATCCAGCCGCGGCTTGGGGCTGTCACGTCGGAGCTGTGGCTGGTTGTGGGCGAGCCGTGACTTGGGGTTGAGCCGTGGCTTGTTGGTTTGGCTTGGCTGAGCTGTGGGTCCCATTCGGTTGAGAGAAAAGCCGGAAAATGCTTGAGACTTGATTGAGCGCGCGTCCGATCTCCAATATCCAATTAATTTATGGATTTGGAATGCTTGAATGACGAGGATTTGAATGAGCCTAATATCGCCATGCGTCGTGTGGACGAACGTTCGGGCGACTCGGCGCCTCGGGAGTCGGTTTTGCCCTGTTCGGACATTCGGAGTGGAGTTTAGCGTCCCTCGATCCCCGATTGATCTTTGTGCATTCTTGCATTCGTTTTGGCGATCCTTTTGCCCTGTGGGTGATCGTTGGCTCGTCGTCTTCGGTCGGGGACCGTTGGCCCTGGAAGACCTAGGGACTCTGACCTGGATTTTCTCAGTGTGCCCTGAATGCCTTGAGGTGCTTGGGGATTATTCTGAGGTGCTCAGAGATCGCCGTGGTCTCTGCTTTCTGTGGAAATGCCCCGAAGGCTCGCCGAGAGGCGTTCGTGACCACTGAAACGTACTTCGGGAGACCAAGCCGAGTTCCGAAAGGCTGTCTGAAGCTTGTTCCCCGGCCCTGGTGGTCCTTGGGTGCCTGTAGGCCCGTTTTGAGGGGCCGTTTGCTTGTCAGTGGAGCGAACCCCGGGAGCTCTGTTAGAAAAGGCGTCCGTGGGGGATCGGAATGTCCCGGCTTAAGCAGGATGTCCCGGAAATGCGCCCGAACGTGTCATTGGTCATTTTGGCACTGAGAGGGATTTTTGGAGCCCCATATTGGGCACCTTTCGGTGCTTCGGTGACTCAGTGATGAATAGTGCCACAGTGCCAGCTCTGCCGTTTTCGGGGTTCTTTGTCCGTTCGTTCTTCCGATGGCTTTCCTTTGCTTTTCTTAGCGACCCAGCTCTTCCTCATTGTTCATGACTCCGTGCTCGCCTATTTGCTTCCGATTGCCGGGTGATGAATAGTGCCCCGGGCTTCGGTCGGGGGATCCTCGCGTGGGAAGCCGGTGGGCCAAAATGGGGTGCTGACAGAAACGAATGGAAGAAATGATACGAGCCCTGCAGGCGGGCGACGCTCGTCCCGACGCACGTTACGGCGACTGCAGCCTATTCCCGGGTATGTGCCTGCCGCCGAAGTTCAAGATCCCGGAATTCAAGACTTATGAGGGCACGACGGATCCACGCCACCACCTCCGCCACTACCGAGGGAAGATGTTGCAATATTGGGAATACGAGGAGTTTGTCATCCACTCCTTCCAAGATAGCCTGTCGGGATCGGCCCTCGATTGGTTCATGTCGCTGAAAGCCGAGGACATCCCGACGTGGGAGGATCTCTCCCGGAAGTTCACCGACCAATACCGATATTGCGCGGAGACGCCTCCCACCCTTCTGGAGCTGAGCATGAAAGAAATGGCACATGGCCAAAGGTTCGAGGAATACGCCACCAAATGGCGTGCCCAAGCGGCGAAACACATCCCTCCAATTAGTGAAGTTCAGCAAATCCAGTTGTTCCATTCTACCCTAAGGGGGGTGTATTATTCACACCTGTTGGCGCACACTTCATCATTCTCCGACCTCATTGAGGCCGGGAAAAAGCTCGATTTGGGAATTAAGCTTGGCAGGATGGAAGGCCCCGTCAGTAAAGGAGAGGAGTCATCGAAGAAGGTCCCCGCGACATCGTCATCTTCCAGCGGGAGAAGGGGGAAGGAAGTTTCAGTGAACGCCGTCAACACGGCGCAACAGGCCTCCCAGCAGTATTCGATGAACTTCACGGCGGCGCCTCCCATAGCTCCCTCCTACGCCCCGCATGCACCTCAATATCGGCCTCAACCCCCTACCCAACCAATCTACTATTCCGCACTACCGCCTCCACCCCCACCTACGGTGCCGTCGCCCGTCGTCCACCATTATGCCCCTACTCCGTCCCAAGGCCCTCAATACCAACCCCCGGCTCCTAGGACTTCTCAGCCGACACAACGAGTCCCGCCCCCACAGGGTCAATAGGGTGGTGCAGCACAACCGCGACCCCGCAGACAATACCCGGCCTTGCCTGTCCCACTTTCCCACATTTACCGGCAAATTCGTGACAAGATCGGGACAACGGCGCCCGGCCCCGAGCTTCGATCCAACCATCCAAGATCAGAGCAAGCAATGCGAGTACCACTGAGGGGCACCAGGGCACACCCTAGACAATTGTTGGAAGTTAAGGGAGAGGATCCAGGAGATGATTGATGCGAAGGAGCTCGTATTCAATGCTGTAAGGTCTCCGAATGTACAGGCTAATCCCCTCCCCGACCATGGATCGGCTTAGGGGCCCTCCATCAACATGATCATCGTATGCACATCAAGGGAGGGCGAAGGCAAGCAAGGTTGGCCCTCCCCCTTCGTGATTGAGTATGTACCCGCAGAAGCCGCAGTCAGGTTCACCGGGATTGACGCACCTCCTGCCCCGCTCGTCATAGATATTCCCACCCGAGAACCATACTCGGACGACAAGGTCCCCTGGACCTATGAGGGAGGTGTCGGGAACCTTGAGCAACAATTCGGCGTCATGGGCATAACCCGCTCGGGACGGCTATATGAGAACCCGGCGACCACCGACAAAGGGAAGGCACCCGCAACCGAAGTAGAGGCGATGCCCAGGGCCCCGTCTAGTCTGCCCAAGAAAGTGACTGAAGAGGAGGCCGAGGCCTTCATGAAGATCATCAAGGCGAGCGAATACAAGGTGGTGGAGCAGATGGCCAAATCTCCGGCCCACATCTCACTGCTCGCCCTCCTACTCAATTCGGAACCCCACAGGGAGGCCCTCCTGCGGGTCCTGACGGCTGCACAAGTCCCCAAAGGGACACCCCCGGACCGGATAGAGGAAACCATCAATTCCATCTTCTCTAATACTATCTCGTTTTCAGACGATGAGCTCCCCTCTGAAGGATGCGCACACTCCCGGGCACTGCACATTGTCTGCAAGTGCAATAACCATATCGTTGGCCGAGTCATGATTGACAACGGCTCCGCGCTCAACGTATGCCCAGTGACCACTTTGAAGCAGATGAACGTGGATCTCAACCGCGTCCGTCCCAGCAAGACAGCGGTCCGAGCCTTTGATGGCTCGCGGAGAGAGGTGAACGGAGAAATCGACCTCCTCATAGATATCGGCCCATGCTCCTTCAGCGTCACATTCCAAGTGTTGGATATCCCGAACGCCTTCAGCCTACTACTCGGAAGGCCTTGGATCCACTCGGCCGGCGCCATTCCATCCTCACTACATCAGAAGTTGAAATTCATCGTCGAGGAGAGGATCATCACGGTCAAAGGGGAAGAAGATTACGCCATCTACAAAGAGACGGCAATTCCCTACATCAGCGTCGGAAACGACGAAAACCTGCCCTTCCACTCCTTCGAGACCATATCCGTCATTCGGGATTACGGAGAGGTCGGTTCGTCCCGCGCTGACCGCATGATAGGGAAGGTCCTTTTGCGCCACAATTACATCCCCGGCACCGGCCTTGGGGCGCGCGGGCAAGGAATCAGCCGCCCCATTGAAGTTGAAGAGTATAAGCATAGGAGGGGACTCGGCTTTCGCCCCTCCTGCCACGAAATTATTGAGGCCCGCCGGGGCAACCATCTCCATCGCCTTGCTACGCACTATGGTAGGCTCAACAGGGGCATTCCAGTCCCCCCGCTATCCCACTCTTCCCCGGGCCTCCACTCATCATCGGGAGCACCTCTGACGGCCCTTCCTCGGACTTCGATGACACGACTGACGCTTTGCCAACCGTGTATGCCGTCACCGAGGAGATTCCTTCAGGGGTTCACATCCGCCCGGTGCAAAAAAACGAGGAGCTTAACAACTGGACCTCAGTCCTGCGCTTTTCGGCTGTGATCGCCGATGTGTAAGATTTATCTATGTACAAGATGTTTCCCGCGTGTCGGCGTAGTCGTACGCCACACGACGGAAGAGGGAACTCTGTTATGGCTTCACGATCCACTCTATCAATGAATTCCCTATATGCATTTTTTGAATCATTGTCTATTCCATTCTCTCTACCCTACCCTTTTGTTCACACCGTTCTAAATTTTCTAAGACGATTCTTTCAATTCTCCAGGCTCCACTCGAATCCAAATCTTCGACACGTTGATTCGAACCCACCCGAAGAATGTCTCGGAGAGCCTGGACCCATATACTTCGGGGAAGGGCTCGACGAAGACAGTCTAGTGCCCGAGATAGAAGAGAGTTTGCGCCGCCTCGAGGATCGCCAGCTCACCTCGCTCAAGCCGACGGAAGAGATTAACGTGGGCACTGAAGAGGAGCCCCGCATCCTAAAGATCGGCACGAGCCTCGACCCAACGCAACGGGTCCGAATGATCGATTTCCTGACCAGGTATCAAGAAGTTTTCACCTGGTCTTATGCCGACATGCCGGGTCTAGACCCGTCAATAGTAAAGCACTTCCTCCCGCTAGACACTGAGAAGTTCCCGCCCAAACGGCAACAATTGCGATGACAACGGGCAAGCCTCCTTCTCCGCATCAAGGAGGAGGTTGTCAAACAGATCAACGCAGGCTTTCTCGAAGTCTATAACTATTCCAAGTGGGTGGCGAACATTGTGCCGGTGGAAAAGAAAGACGGAAGGGTTCGAGTCTGCGTCGACTACCGAGACCTCAATAAGGCTAGCCCCAAAAACAATTTTCCCTTGCCCCACATCGACGTACTAGTCGATAACACGGCGCGTCGCGCCCAGTTTTCTTTCATGGATGGCTTCTCCGGATACAACCAAATTCGGATGGCCGAGGAGGATAAGATCAAGACGACGTTCACTACGATGTGGGGAACCTTTTGTTACCGCGTCATGCCTTTCGGCCTCAAGAACGCCGGGGCAACTTATCAGAGGGCTATGGTTACATTGTTCCACGATATGATGCACAAAGAAGTCGAGGTCTATGTCGACGACATGATTGCCAAGTCCAAAGAAGGAGAAGATCACCTCGTTAATTTGAAGCGTCTCTTCGACCGCTTAAAAGAGTACAAACTTCGGCTTAATCCGGCAAAATGCACGTTCGGTGCTCGATCAAGAAAACTACTAGGATTCGTGGTCAGCGAGCGCGGCATCGAGGTAGATCCTGATAAAGTCAAGGTGATCAAAGAGCTCCCTCCGCCGTCATCTGTCTGCGAAGTACGAGGCTTTCTAGGGCGATTGAATTACATCGCACGATTCATTACAAACCTGACAGACAAATGTCAACCACTCTTTCGCTTGCTCCGCAAGAACGCGGCGATCGAATGGGACGAAGAATGTCAGAAGGCCTTCGACACCATCAAGGCATATCTGGTCCGACCGCCGGTATTGGTCCCGCCTACACCAGGCCGTCCCCTCGTACTTTACCTAACTGTACGCCGACAATCATTAGGATGCATGTTGGGGCAGGAAGAGGAGTCCACACACACGGAGCGCGTGATCTATTATCTGAGCAAAAAGTTCACTGATGGAGAGTCTAATTATCCGGAAATTGAAAAAATGTGTTGTGCATTGGTGTAGGTCATGCAGAGACTCCGACAATACACGCTTTATCACACGATCCGCTTGCTGTCAAAGGCAGATCCCCTGAAGTATTTATTCGACAACCCTTCCTCCATGCGGAACCTCGCCAAATGGCGTTGTCAGTTGACAGAATATGACATTGAGTACGTGTCCCGCACCTCGGTCAAGGGGCAGGCGATCGCGGATCACTTGGCAGAATTCCCAATTGAAGACAGCACACCGATTGATCCCAACTTCCCGGATGAGGGGATTCTCCAAGTAGGTGACGAGGGAGAGAAACCGGGGTGGAAGATGTACTTCGACGGTGCCGTCAATTCCACGGGATCAGGCATCGGTGCAGTGCTGATATCCCCGGACGGACGCTATTACCCGGTAGCGGCAAAGATCGACTTCCCGTGCACCAATAATGTGGCCGAATACGAGGCATGTATTCTCGGCCTACAAGCGGCGATTGATTTCAAGGTAAAAGAGCTAGAAGTGTTCGGCGACTCTTTGCTCACCATATTCCAAACATTGGGGCAGTGGAAGACGAAAGATGCGAAGTTAGTGCCATACCACAAGTATCTCGAGAAGTTAACCGAGAACTTCGAAGACATCTCGTTCACCTACACCCCACGCATGACAAATCAGTTCGCAGATGCGCTTGCAACGCTCGCCTCCATGGTGAGCATCACGAAGGAAAACCTTATCGAGCCCCTCGAGATTGAGATAGCCAAAGGACCAGCACACTGCAATTCAATCGAAGCGTTCGAGGCAAAGCCGTGGTACGAAGACATTAAGAACCTTTTACGAACCGGCCAATACCCCCCATTCGCCGATCGCCGCGATCGAAAGACTCTCAGATGCCTCGCGATACACTATTTTTTGAGCGGCGAGATACTCTACCGCCGCTCCTTCGACTCCACACTCCTCTGGTGCATTGATGAACACGAATCACGACGTCTCATGGAGGAAGTGCACGAGGGAAACTGTGGACCCCATATGAACGGTCTCATGCTCGCTAAGAAGATTATGCGCCTAGGCTATTATTGGTCCACCATGGAGACCGATTGCGTGAAGCATGTCAGACATTGCCACCGATGTCAAGTTACACCGATCAGATCAAAGCGCCGCCCAACGAACTGCGCCCCATGACGGCACCATGGCCTTTTTCGATGTGGGGTATGGATGTGATTGGCCCAATCAACCCCAAAGCATCTAACGGGCATATGTTCATTTTGGTGGCAATCGATTACTTCACCAAATAGATTGAGGTCATCACTCTTGCGTCAGTCACCGCAAAAGCCGTGGCCTGTTTTCTCAGACGCGACGTCATCGCCCGGTACGGGGTCCCTGCGAAAATCATCACGGACAATGCCAAGAACCTGAACAACAAGGTCATCGATGAGCTCTATGCACAATTCAAAATCCGACACCGCAACTCCACCCCGTACCGTCCCCAAATGAACGGTGCGGTGGAAGCGGCGAATAAGAACATCAAGAAGATCATCGAAAAAATGACGGTGAACTACAAGGATTGGCACTAAATGATGCTCCCCTATGCACTCTTGGCGTACCGGACATCCACACGGACTTCAACCAGGGCAACCCCGTACTCCCTAGTCTATGGCATGGAGGCCGTCCTCCCAATCGAAGCGAAGATCCCTTCCATGAGGATTCTTGCCGAGACTGAACTTGAAGAAGCAGAATGGGCGAAGCAACTGTACGAACAGTTGAACTTCATTGATGAAAAGAGGCTGAAAGCGCTATGCCATGGACAGTGCTACTAGCAAAGAATGGCTCGAGCTTTCAACGCAAGAGTCCGCCACCGCGATTTCAGCCCCGGTGACCTCGTTTTGAGGAAAGTCCTACACGTCACGCCGGACTCTCGAGGGAAGTTCTCGTACAAATACGACGGTCCCTTCGTCGTCAAAGAGACTTTCTCTGGAGGAGCGGTCGTTTTGAGCGATATGGACGGCACTGAAAATGCCCTTCCCGTCAACGCTAACGCCATCAAGAAGTATTATCCATGAGCACTTGTACATTCTTTATTCGCCGGGCTCTGTGCCTGTTTCATTGTAAGACATTTCTGTTCTCGTGAACGAGCGTCAATTCCCGCCGTTTTGTCCAACATTAAGCTTTCTTGAGAGAAAAAAATAAATTTTCCCGCTAGGTCGAAAACCTCTTCGAGGCGGCCTAGGCAAAAGCTAGGGAACGAGTGGCACGACTTAAAATCCCGCAAAGGGGGGTCGCGGCAAAAGGAGAGCACAAGTCACTTCCTCGCTAGGTCGAAAACCTCTTCGAGGCGGCCTAGGCAAAAGTTAGAGGACCCGAGGGGTGCGATCCCACCCAAGCATGGGGAATCGTAGCAAAAGGTGAGCATTCGTGTGAGAAAAATCAAATAAAATACCCCGCTAGGCTGCCACGCATCCCGCGGCCTAGGCAAAAGTTAGGGGACAATGTCGGCTCGACCACGAAAGAAAAGCGACACTTCCCCCGTGAAGCTACACCGAGTAGTGGTTCGGCACTTTCCGATGCAAGCAAACTCTCTTCGACTCTCCAGGCTCGAGACCCGCTTCGAAATGGGGGTCGAATCAACGTATCCTTGACTTGGAGGATCCCATAAGATCCCTCCTTTTACCTTTATGCACATATTCTACAGGCTACCCGTTCCAGAAAAAGCCATTCTCCGATAGGGACACGACCACCCTGCAACGGTCACCAATACCAAATCCCCGACACATCTTTACATAGATTCTTCTTATATATACTCCCGTCTCATCGATTAAGCACAACTGATATCCGTTGTAGGTTTTCTTTTCTTCGTGCACAGGTGCAATTGGGAATCCCAAGGGGCATCTCCTTATTGACGAACACGCGATTTGCTCATACGACAGATCGCAGCTTCGAACCGAGTGGAGGGCATTATAAAGAATCTTCTTGACTCTGGCTCGAGGAAACAACAAATAATAAGCTCAACTCGGGATGGGACAATTTGCCTCTACCGGCACCTTCGACATACCACCTAGCGCGGATCCCCGCCTCTGCTTTCCACGGGCTTCGGCCTGGCACTTTACTGCTTTCCACGGGCTTCGGCCTCGCACTTTACTGCTTTCCACGGGCTTCGGCCTGGCACTTTACTGCTTTCCACGGGCTTCGGCCTCGCACCATACTGCTTTCCACGGGCATCGGCCTCGCACCTTACTGCTTTCCACGGGCTTCGACCTCGCACTTTACTGCTTTCCACGGGCCTCGGCCCTTCACCCACCACTTCACATCCTCCAAATCCCAATCATGCTACTATCTTATTTTCAGCACCCCATTTTGGTCCACCGGCTCCAACGGAGGACTTCCGACCAAAGCTCGGGACATTATTCACCATCGGGAAACCAGAGGCAAATAGGCGGGCACAGAGTCATGGATCGCGGAAGAAAAGCATGGTCCACCGAGAAAGGCAGAGGAGAGCCATTAGAAGAACAGACAAACAAGGAATCCCGAAAACGACGGAGCTGGCACTGTGGCGTTATTCATCACCGAGTCACCGAAGCACCGAAAGGTGCCCAATATGGGACTCTAAAAATCCCTCTTGATGCCAAAGTGACCAATGGCACATCCGGGCACACTTCAAAAGCACCCTGCTTAAGCCGGGGCACTCTTGAATATTCACAGACGCCTTCCAAACGAGGCCCCCGAGAGGCTCGATTCACGAACAGATAAACGGCACCCAGAAACAAGCCTGCACACACCCAAGGACCACCAGGACCAAGGAACAAGTTTCAGATTGCCTTTAGGAGTTCGTCTTGGTCTCCCGAGTGGATCCCGACCTGGAGAAAAAGCCCCTTTTTGCATAGAAACGTGGCCAGAGACCATTTAAATGAACCTTCGGTGCACGAAATTCGCGCCAACCAATCATGAGAACCTCAAGGCCTGGGAAAACGAACCCTGATCGCATTGCACAATCCATTTAGGTTTCCCGAGTACTATTCCGGCAACAAAAGGGCCCCTTTCAAGCGGAATCTCGCGCTTAGAGCTCACTCGAGCAAATGTTGACGTCCGAGCTTCGCGCCACCCACTCCCAACAACCCTCAGGGGCTAGGAAATCATTTCGGTTCTGACCAAGAAAGTCATACCGATCTCCCGAGTGACATTTCAATGGTCACGAATGCCTTCCGATAAGCCTTCGGGACTCGTTTTTGACAAACGGAGATCACATTGCTCTCCGAACACATCAGAACACTCGGGAAACACTGAGAAAGCCCCATTCGCAGATTCCTAGGATGCCTCCGGATATCGATCTCCAACCGAGGCCAACAAGTAAACCGTTCTGCCCAAAGCACAAAGCACGCCGACACGAGCAGTGCAGCATGCAGAGGCACGAACGAGCAACAGAAACGGAAAACTTCACTCTGATCATCCAAACGGCGCGAAACCGGCTTTTGAGTCCCCGGGCTACCCTAGCATTTACTTACACGAAGCATGTCAATATTAGGCTCATTAAAATCGCATTCGCGCGTACATCGATAATTCGTCGTTCAAGCGAACCATGGAAATCGAATGCGTGATCAATCAAGCCTCGAGCTTCTTCCGGCTTTCTTCCTAATCAAGTGGGACCCTTGAGCTAGCCAAGCCGAGCCGAGCCGAGCCAAGCCGCGAGCCATGGCTCTCCTCAACGACAAGCCAAATGAGCCTCCACCACCAATTTCAAAATATCTCTTACACCCCATCACTTCTCTTCTTCCATCCATCACCTCCCATCAACTTTTCAAGACAACTTCCCCACCCTAATCTTCCCTCCAAAATTCGGAATCCCTAAGCACCCATTAATTGCACTTAGTTTTCACTAAACAAGCCATTAAGTCTTCCTTTATAAGCCCATTGCATCATTAACTTAATCACAACTCATCTTGCACTCTCTCTCTAGCTTTCCCACTCAAAAACTCTCTCAAATTCCTCTCAAACTCCAACATTTCGTTCAGCCCAAGTACAGCCCGGCTCAAGGCCAAAATTGCCGGAAAACTCAACCGTTTTCCGGCGACCGCCACTCAACCCAAACCAAACTTGACCAAACTTCATATCCCACATGTTTTTGACCTCCTAAGTCCATTTCCGACCTTAGAATTTTCATTTGAAGCTCCCAGCACCTCATTCCAGCTCTGTTCAGAAACAGTCCCTTAAGCGTTTTCCCAGTTTCTAAGCGAGTTCTTCCCTCTTGACTTAAGCAAACTCAACCAAACTTCATATCCCACATTTTTTCGACCTCCCGAGTCCATTTCCGGTGTTAGTTTTGCGATTTGAAACTCCCAGCAGCCCGAACCAGCTCTGTCCAGAATCGGGTTCCGTAGGTGTTTCACGGCTTCCCGGGCTTCCTCGACATTTCCGCTACCTCACGACTATGGCGAGTCGTGCCATCACTTTTAGGGGTTCCTTACAACCCTCACTCTCCCCCGTGAAGAGGTGGTTGCGTGCCGAGAGCCGTCCAACCGTGCACCACCGCCGTTTCCCTCTTTTCTCCCTTTACAGATTTTTCCAGTTTTTTTACTTGTTTTCTTTGCATCTTTCAGGAAAATAGACATGTCTAATCCTCATGAAACCACTGCAGGCGCGATCCTTAGTCTCTTGGGAATCCAACGCAACTGGCCCCGCACGAAAATTCCATCCCGATCAACCGGTACAGCCCCGACAAGCCAGACTGCCCGTCGGGTCTGCCAGTCGACCCGACTGCACCGGTTCGGGTCTGTTCATTCCAGCCGAGTCTCCCGACTCCCTTTGCCACTTCTCCGACTCTTTCCTCGTGTTCCGAGGCTAGGTAACATTCCTCTGCGACTTAGAGAAGCTAGGATTCTCGATGTTTGCTTGTTATGAAGTGTTAATGTGATTTATAAACCGGAAAGCATGAAAGTTGCTATTTTTCTTCTAGATCCGGACTTCCTCATGCATTTCCATGCACGTACGTCCATCATATTCCATTTATGTGCTCATATCATATCCGTATGATGCATAAGCTCATGTGCCATGATAGGAAAAGATCCAAATCGGGGCCGAAGAGATCATCCCGACCCGTGTGAGCCACGGAAGCTCCCAGTCATTCTTGATGGAATACGACTGAGAGCTTCCTTGGACCACACAAGTCCGGGAGGCCCTCTTTCGCCTCGAGATGGGCCGATTCCCGTGTTTTATCCGTTTCGTTATCACTTGAGTCGATGCCGTTTTATTGATTCCGTTTAAATATTTTGTTCGTGCGTGTTAGTATGCTCTTTTGCGTGATTATGACCATGGCGGCATCGATGTGATTAAAACGTGTGTTATTATCGCGTTTGACGTATCATGCATGTAAGATACGATCGGAATCATCCCTTGGAATTGTGTGTATTGATGTTCATGTTTTATCATTGCCTATGTGATAATCACATGATAGACGTGTAGACTTCGGACCATTGTTCGTTAAATCCATAATACCCATAACACAAGGTCACCGTCACCGAATAATTTCACGAATGGGAGAAACGGGACGTATCATTCGGCTTAGAACAAACATACACATGTAATTGGCTTAGAACCCTATTCTAATCCACCATCTATGTTTGCCTAGGTTAGATACATTGTTTGCTAACCAACCCCGGTTAATAACTGATTAAATCACGTACATTCGGCCTAATACACAACTTGACTGTATTCACCGACACTTATCAATTGTTGTCCGTATTTCATCAGTTTTATCAGTTTTCTTCTGTTTTATTTTTGCTTTTGCTGATTTATCGCAATTCGGGCCCGAGCCCATAGGTTACGTGTTACACGGGGTCCAATGCTCCAAACCACCGAACACGAGGTCCAACGCCTCCTAATTCACCGAGCGCGTGCAACCCGAGTGCGGAATGGGATCTAGCCTCAATTCACCGTTACACTCCGAATACGGCCTATGTGGAAGGCAATTTGGATTGAGCGTGTGAAACGGATCTAGATATCACCCGGGAGCTCGATCGACCCAACGGTTACAGTGGGAATCAACCGATTCTCCTGCAAACCGTTGGATCGATCGGACCTGACCCCCGGCTCCTTGAACCCGCGTTGCCTTAATTCACTTATCGGTTATTCAAAATACACGGTGAGCCGGAGCGAGATAGTGGCCCAATGCAAACCGATCGGGATCCATTTACTTATTCGGTCATACTTTATAATCGTTCGAGAGAACATTGTGAGAATTCTATTTGTATGTTCATTCATCTACTTGTAAGGATCCCCGATCGTGAGCGAGAGGTCCGAGTGCCGGATCGGTTAAGTTGGTCTATCGCCATCAAAGGGTGAGTAAGCTCGGATACTCGTGGTTTCGGTTCACGCAGGGAATCGACCATCACGGTTCGATGAACTGTAACGCTAAGATAGTGAACCGACTCCTCGATGCACAAGCCTACTCATCTTTCGGACTCTTGGCCCAACTTGATCAATTCATCGAATTTACGATGTCAAAACGGGCGAGTCGAGTGCAACTCTAAATCACGTGGTAAATAAACAAAATGGCAAGCCTAGCAAGCTAGAGTATCGAAAGGGCGTGCGACATATAGGCCCGCACGTAATAGAACCCCCGAATTCAGAATTTCCGGTTCCGTACGACCATTGCCTTAGCATTTAGGTGTACCCCGTATCCCTAGACCTGGGCAACTCAACGGCCCTCGACCTACGGGTCGTAAACAGTAAGTGGCGACTCCTTCTCAAGCGTGTCCGTCGCGCGTCTCCGGGAAGGTAGACACTCCCAAGCCGCGTTGCATAGGCATCGCGCACGCGTGCCCCGACGAGATTAAATTCGGGTGCGCACACTTATGATAGGAGGGGCGAGCTACCACGGAGAATGACGACAGAAGCGGCCGCCGGGACCAAAAAGGGTGCTTCTCATGATCTTTGGTTACCTCCTCTCGTCGAGCACGCAATCAAAGAGGGGCAAGTTGTCAGCATCCCATTTTGGTCCACCGGCTCCAACGGAGGACTTCCGACCAAGGCTCGGGACACTATTCACCATCGGGAAAACGGAGGCAAATAGGCGGGCACAGAGTCATGGATTACGGAAGAAAAGCATGGTCCACCGAGAAAGGCAGAGGGGAGCCATCGGAAGAACAGACAAACAAGGAACCCCGAAAACAGCGGAGCTGGCACTGCAGCACTATTCATCATCGGATCACTGAAGCACCGAAAGGTGCCTAATATGGGACTCTAAAAATCCCTCTTAGTGCCAAAGTGACCAATGACACGTCCGGGCGCATTTCCGGGGCATGCCACATGAGCCGGGACACCCCGATCTCTCACGGACGCCTTTTCTGACAGAGCTCTCGGGGCCCGCT
Organism: Punica granatum; assembly: GCF_007655135.1. Taxonomy (NCBI): domain Eukaryota; kingdom Viridiplantae; phylum Streptophyta; class Magnoliopsida; order Myrtales; family Lythraceae; genus Punica; species Punica granatum. Next base: position 20,362,487 of record NC_045130.1, on the reverse strand, counting down.
CCACTAACAAGCAGACGGCCCCCTAAAACGGGCCTACAGGCACCCAGGAACCATCAAGGCCATGGGACAAGCTTCAGACGATCATTCGGAACTCTACAGGGCTCCCCGAGGGACGTTTCGGTGGTAGCAAACGCATCCCAACAAATCTTCGGGGCACATTCACGGAAAACAGAGACTGCAGCGATTCCCTAACACCTCAAGACATTCAGGGAGCACTGAGAAAATCCCGGGCACAAGTCCCTAGGCCTCCCCGGGCTAACGGTCCTCGGCCGAGGGCGACGAGCCAACAATCTCCCGCGGGGCAGGAGGGTCACCGAAACGAATGTCAAGACGTACAAAGAGCAATCGGGGACCGGGGGACACTAAACTCCACTCCGAACGTCCAAACAGGGCAAAACCAACTCTCGAGGCACCGAGTCGCCCGAACGTTCGTTCACACGACGCATGGCGATATTAGGCTCATTCAAATCCTTGTCGTTCAAGCATTCCAAATCAATAAATTAATTGGACATCGGAGATCGGATGCGAGTCCAATCAAGTCTCAAGCGTTTTCCGGCTTTTCTCTCAATCGAATGGGACCCACAGCTCAGCCAAGCCAAGCCACTAAGCCACGGCTCAAACCCTAGATCTCGGCTTGATCCCCAAGCCGCGGCTTGGCCGCAACTAGCCTCAGCTAGAACCCAAGGCCGGCGGCTCCAAGCTTCCCCCCACCACAAATTCAAATTTTCGTTACACCCATCACTTCCTATCACTTCCCCATCACTTCCCATCACTCTTCCATTACTTCCCCTACACTCCATTTGACATTTTCCCCACACTAATCCCTTGATGTTTTTTCGGCAGCCCTCTAAGCCAATTCGGCAGCCCCCCTAATTCCCCAAAACTGCAATTAGTTTATCTCAATCACTCCATTAAGCCCTCCTATAAATCCTCTAGCATCATTAGTTCTAATCACTTCTTCATTCTCACTCTCTCTCAAGCCAACTTCTCTCTAAAAAGCTCTCAACCTCCAGCCCACTCCTAAGTTTCGTCCAACCCTTGCCAAGGCCGAAACCGGCCAAAATCGCCGGAAAACCACCTGGTATTCCGGTAACCACCCGACCCGACTTGAGCCAAAAATCATCAAACACCCTAGCCTACATATTTCCCACCCCCTAAGTCCATTTCCGGGCTTATATTTTCCATTTGAGGTCCCCAACATCACGTTCCAGCCACAAGAGCAATCGGGTCCCGAGACCCCCTAGCCACGCACACCAAGCCTTCCGACGTGCCATTTCTTCCCACGACTTCGGCGAGTCATGCCATCACGTTCAAAGGGTTCCTCACAACCCTCACCCTCCCCTGTGAAGAGGTGGTCACGGTCCGAGGGCTGATTCACCGTGCACAACCATCGTTCCACCCGTTTCTTCTTTACCGGGTCCACTTGATTTTTACCGAGTCTTTTCTCACTGTTTCGGGCTTGTTCAGGGTTTGGCACGTTCGGGACTATCTTAGGAGTCCAACGAGCCCGACCTTGCACCGTGCCGTGCCCGGAGCTCGCGTGCCGACTCGTTTTCCCTGGACTGCTGCGGCTGCCAACTCTCGGGTCCCTCACCCATAGCCATCTATCCGAGTCTTGCGACTCCCACGACCGCTTCTCCGACTCTTCTCCTCGTGCAACGAGGCTAGGTAACGTCCTCCTACAACTTAGATAAGCTAGGATCCTCGATTCCTTGCTTGAATGAAGTGTCCGCACGTTTTAAAGGCCCGAATGCATGAAAGCTCACGTTTTTCTTTGGATCCATGCAACTCCATGCATCGTGATGTGTCTTTACTTTCTTGGCTATGTCCGAACGTTGAATGAATGTGCATGCCATAGTGGGAACGACCCGTTTCGAGGTTGGAGAGCCCCTTGTGGTCCGTAAGGGTCATGGAACTCACAGCCATGCCTCCCAAAGGGGTGGTCGAGAGTCCCATTTCCCCTCACAGACGCACGGGGAACTCTTTCGCCCCGAAGCTCATTGCTCCCTATATCTTATTGTCTCTTACCGTGATTATGACATGTATACGTGATGGAAAGACTCGGGATCTTGACGTGAGAGACCCAAAGAGGTCGGATGTGTCAAGGGAGACCCACGGCCATCCTCCTTGCAAGGGGGCCGAGAGGTCCCTTGATCCATCCGAAGCTTTGGAGCTCTTTGCTTCGTGATGCCGTGTGTTTCCCGTGGTTTATTTCCGAGTTTACCGTTAAATGATTCAATGCCGTCCTTGTTGATCCCTTGAACATGCTATTTTGAGCGCCTCACGTGCTTATTTGTGTAAATCGGGACCGCATTGGCGTTGATTTAATGAAACGCATGTTATTTTCACGTGCATGTTACATGTTGTATGCAAAGGCCGGTTAAAATGGACACGGAAGTCCATTGACACTCGTAGGGAGTCATGGAGCATTCGGCCATTTATTCTTAGGGGATGGCCGAAAGTTTTGGGACCCCCTTTGAGTGAGGATAGGCTTCCATTGTCACTTTAAAACCGGTCTTTGGAATTGTTCGTGGTTATATTATCTCTTTAGGTTGATGAACGAATCTGAATTATGTATTGGACGTGTTAGACCCGAATGCTTCCCGTTAAAACCATAACCACAATGCGGAACGATAATTACCGAAGAATCTCACAAATGGGAGAAATGGGACGTATCATTCGGCTAATTAAATCACTTGGACTAAATAATTGGGTTAATCGATCCTTAATTTGTAAACGCATCGATGGTTTACAGAACGGCGAGAATGCCCTTTTTCATAAAAAATTCACAATTTCAAAATACCAAGACACATAACATGAACAAGATTGATGTCTAGCGAGTACTCACATGCTATGACTAGAGTCCAGGCCCAATTTGAGGCGGCCCGAGTCGGAGCACGCGAGTCCTTCTTAGACTCCTTCGTGTGACGCGATCTCCAATTTATTTCCGAACCTTGTAATTTTATCCTCCAAGGGCATAATCATCATTCCGTGATTCACCAATACCCTAGGCTTTAGGGGGTTGGAAACACCTAGAACTATGAACGAGAAAGGACAACCCGTTCGGGTGCGAGTTTCATTCGCGCGGCCCATTTCGCTCGTTTCCGGTGTTTCTTTCTTCCTATTGTAGATTTGGTGGGGATCATTTTATTTTAGTTACAAAATACGAAGAACCGGATTAATCATACATTTGGCCTAATCGAACGCTAGATAATGAATAGGCGGAATGATAGATTCCAATCTAGAGTTAAAACACGAGTTTGGCTAATTCGGTGAAACCATAGCGACACTTAAGTGAATAAGAGTCTTAAAACAAACGCACACATGTAATCGACTTAGAACCATGTTCTAGCCCGCCCTCTATGTTCGCCTAAGTTAGATACATTGTTTGTTAATCAACCCCGGTTAATAACTAATTAAATCACGTACATTTGACTTAATACACCACTTGTCTGTATTCACCGATAGTTGTCAATTATTGCCTGTATTATGTCAGTTTTATCAGTTTTCTTCTGTTTTATCCTTGCCCATGATGATTTATTGCGGTTCGGGCCCGAGCCCATAGGTTACGTGTTGCACGGGGTCCAACGCCCCAAATCACCGAACACGAGGTCCAACGCCTCTTAACTCATCGAGCGCGTGCAACCCGAGTGCGGAATGGGATCTAGCCTCGATTCACCGTTACACTCCGAATACGGCCTATGTGGAAGGCAATTTGGATTGGGCGTGTGAAACGGATCTAGATATCACCCGGGAGCTCGATCGGTCCATCGGATACAGTGAGAACCGACCGGTTCTCCCGTAAACCGTTGGATCGATCGGACCCGACCCCCGGCTCCTTGAACCCGCATTGCCTTAATTCGTTTACCGGTTATTCAAAATATACGGTGAACCGGAGCGGAATATTGGCCCAATGCAAACCGATCAGGATCCATTTACTCATTCAGTTGTACTTTGTAATTAGTCAAGAGAACATTGTGAGAATTCTATTTGTATGTTCATTCATATACTTGTAAGGATCCCAATCGATGAGCGAGAGGTCCGAGTGCCGAATCGGTTAAATTGGTCTATTCCTACCAAAGGGTGAGTGAGCTCGGATACTCGTGGCCTCGGTTCACGCAGGGAATCGGCCATCATGGTTCGGTGAACTGTAGCGCTAAGATAGTGAACCGATTCCTAGATGCACAAACGTACTCACCTTTTGGATGTTCGGCCCAACTTGATCAATTCCTCGAATTTACGGTGTCAAAACGGGCAAGTCGAGTACAACTCTAAATCACGCGGTAAATAAACAAAATGGCAAGCCTAGCAAGCTAGAGTATCGAAACGGCGTGCGAGATATAGGCCCGCACGTAATAGAACCCCCGAATTCAGAATTTTTGGTTCCGTACGACCATTGCCTTAGCATTTAGGTGTACCCCGTACCCCTAGACCCGGGTAACTTGCCGGCCCTCGACCTTCGGGTCGTAAAATGGCAAGTGGCGACTCCTTCTCACGTGCGTCCGTCGCGCGTCCCCGGGAAGGTGGACACTCCCAAGCCGCTTTTGCTCAGGCGCGCGCATGCGTGCCCCAACGAGATTAAATTCGGGTGCGCACACACTGCAGGCATGATCCTCACTCAATTAGGAGTCCAATGCCACCGACCTTGCATCAAAAGACCACCGGGAGCCTCCCGTAGAGTCGTTTCTTCATCGGGTGCCGGTCGGGTCTGTTCCTCTGGTTTTCTTTTCTAACCCGAACTTTGCAGGAACGTACAGGTCAGCTCGGGTTGAATCTCGCTACAAGCCACCTATCACCGTGAACTTCACTCAGTTAGGAGTCCAATGCCACCGATCTTGTACCAAAAGACCACCGGGAACCTCCTGTAGACCCGTTTCTTCATTGGGTGCCAGTCGGGTCTGTTTCGTCCCGACTGGGTCTGTCATTTTTTTACTAACCCGACTTTGTTTTTGATTTTCGGAAAATCTACGCATGCTCTCCTTCCGAAACCACTGCAGGCATGATCCTCAGTGAGTTGGGAGTCCAATGCCGCCGACCTTGCAGCAAAATACCACCGGGAGCCTCCGGGACAGCCATTTCTTTCTGACCTGCCCAGTCGGGTCAGTTCCGCCCAGTCGGTTCTGTTTTCTGCTAGCTAACCCGACTTTGTTTTCGATTTCCAGAAAATCTACGCATGCTCTCCTTCTGAAACCACCATAGGTGCGATCCTTAGTCTCTTGGGAATCCAACGCAACTGGCCCCGCGCGAAAATTCCATCCCGATCAACCGGTACAGCCCCGACAAGCCGGACTGCCAATCGGGTCTGCCAGTCGACCCGACTGCACCAGTTCGGGTCTGTTCGTTCCAGCCGAGTCTCCCGACTCCCTTTGCCACTTCTCCGACTCTTTCCTCGTGTTCCGAGGCTAGGTAACATTTCTCTACGACTTAAATGGGTCTAGGTTTCCGATTTCCGCTTGTTATGGGATGATAAATTGTTAATACACATGTTGCACGTAAACTAGGGTCTTCATGCGATTCCATGCACTACCATGCAATTTCATGCACGTTTACTCTCCGTATTATATCCGTATGACGTATAAATGCATGTATCATGATGGGAAATGGCTTGGATGGAGATAGGAGAGACCCCTTGGCCACGGTAGAGTCATGGGAGCCCACGGTCTAGTCCCAAGGGAGGGACCCCGTGAACTCCCTTGACTTACCCGAGGCTAAGACGGTCTCTTTTCCCCGAAACTAGCCGATTCCCATGCCTTTGTCATCGGTTTCCGCGTGTAATGTGTTAATATGACGGGAAAAAACTTAAGTCGGGGTTGAAGAGGTCGCCTTGACCCGTGCAAGCCACGGAAACTCACGGTTATTCCCCATGGGAGGTGGCCGAGAGTTTCCTTGGACCACACGGGTCCAAGGAGCTCTCTTTCGCCCCGAAATAAGTTGGTTCCCGTATTTATTTCATTTTATTTTATTTCGTTGTTGCATGAGCCGACGCCGTTATATCGATTCCCTTTAAATACGATATTTGCGTTTGCATTATGTGCTGGTTTGCGCACCCAAGATCATGGCGGCATCGGCTTCATAGAATGTGTGTTATTATCATGTTTGACGTTTTACGCATGCAAGAAACGGTTAAAACCGATTCTTGGAATTGATTGTAATCACAATTTTCATTTAATCATTGGTTTCATGTTAATTCGAATGCTAGGTGCGTTATTATCGAACAATCATTTCATTGATCCATAACAATTGAGGTTCGCGGTCTCAATCATTAAACCACTTCACAAACGGGAAACGGGACGTACCATTCGGCTAAATGAACCACTCGGCCTAAGTAATTGGATAAATTGAATATCAACTTGTAAACGCGTCGACGAATCACTAAACGGTGAGAGTGCCCTTTTAAAATTCACAATTTCAAAACATCGAGACACATAACACGAATAGAATTAGTGTCTAAGGAGCACTCGTGCGCTATGACTCGAGTCAAGGCCCGATTTGAGGAGGCTCATGTCTAAGTGCGCGAGTCCTCTTTGGACCTCTTCATGTCATGCGATCCCAACTTCCACATACACGCCCTACACGTTTTACCGTTCAAAGGGCATGACCATCATTTCGTGATTCGCCGACATTCTAGGCGTTAGGGAGACCGAAACACCTCGATCTATAGACGAAAAAGGGCAACCCGTTCGGGTGCGAGTATCATTCGTACGGCCCATTCCGTTCACTTTCGGTGTTTCTATCTTCCTATCGTAGATTCGATGGTGAACATTTTATTTCTGTTACGAAACACAAAGAACCGGATTAATCATGTATTTGACTTAATCAAACATTAGATAATGGATAGGCGGAATGCTAGATTCCAATCTAGAGTCAAAATACGAGTTTGGCTAATTCGGTGAAACCGTAGTCACACCTAACTGAATAAGAGTCCTAAAACAAGTTCACACACTGTACGGACCCGAATGAGGACTCTCGTCGGGGCCCGCATTGCGCGCTTTTGGATCGCGCGGCTTGGGAGTGTCCACCTTCCCGTGGGGACGCGTGACGGACACGCGTGAGAGAAGGAGTCGCCACTTATCATTTTACGACCCGTAGGTCGAGGGCGGATAAGTTACCCGAGTCTAGGGGTATGGAACACCTAGTTTGTAGTTAAGGCATTGATCTGTGCGGAACCGGAAAATCCGTGTTCGGGGGTTCATGTTACGTGCGGGCCTATATCCCGCACTCCCTTTCGGTACTCTGGTTTGCTAGGCTTGCATTTTTGTTTTATTTACCGCATGAATTAGGCTGCACTCGGCTCACACGTTTTGACACCGTAACTTCGATGAATTAAACGATGTCGATGGAGAAGCTGAGAGAGAAGTAAACCCGTGTGTCGGGGAATTGGTTCACAATCTTGCGTTACAGTTCATCGAACCATGGAGGTTGAATCCCAGCGTGAACCAGAACCGCGAGTTCTTGGATTTACTTGTATCTGGGCAAGCATTAGACCGATTCGATTAATTCGACTCTCGGACCGTTCGCTCACCGACTGGAATTCTTACAGAATAAATGTACAAAATAAAATCCTTACAATGCTCTCGAAAACAATAAATACAAATTACAAATGGCCAAATTCCAGTCGACTCGCGTTCGGTTATTATTCCACTCTAACTCACCGTGAGTTTAGGGAAAAAGACCGAATAACTGAAATTCAATGGACGCTCTCACTGAATAGGGCGTTGGACCCTGTGAGTGTTGATTAGGGTGTTGAACCCTGTGCTCGATGATTAGGGTATTGAACCCTAATATTATTCGGCCTAGGAATCAAGCTCGACCCGTATGGCAAACAAGTGCGGAAAGATAACACGCAACATGTTAATAACAGACAAGGTGATTTGTATTTACCGAATGTACGTGGATTAACAAGTTTATTAATCCAAAAGTGTTTTTTGAAAGCAAATGCCATATGCTAAGCAATCAAACACGTGCCAATGTTTTAGTATTCTGTTTTTGTTGGAAATTTGGAAAAGAGAATCGAATATCATGTGTGTAGATTGCTTTTATAGTGATTCGGTGTTGTGACACTGAATTACCACTGAATTGATCCAAACTTGTATTTTAACTCTAGATTTGGAACCTAGAGTTCCGCCTAACCATTTTCTAGGATTTGGTTAAGTCGAGTGAAATGATTAGTCCGATAACTGTATTTTGATACAGAATACCCAACTGACATCTTAAACTGCGCTAGGATGTCGGCGAATCACGAAATGATGTTCTTGCCCTTGATTTGAAAATTTGTTTTCAGAAAAGGAGAACAACACAATAAGGATTTGAAAGTATGAGGGTTTTGAAAAGGGCATTAACACCGTTTTGTAATTGGTCGACGCGAGTTACAAATTAATGTCCAATTCGTGCAAAGTTATTTAAATGGAATGAATTAACCGTGTGAACGTCCCGATTAACCCGTTCGTGGAATTAATGCTTAAGGTTATTGCCGAATACTTTAATTGTGAAAACGATTCGTGATTCGGTAACCAACACGAATCCGTAAGGATCGAGGATATTTGGTCCAATGACCGAAACTACCCTCGTAACCGAATGGACCCGAATGAGTCAACGATACCCGAATCCATGCATGTTTTGTTTTGAAAAGACATGTAATCGATGTTTTAACATGGGAATCGTGGAAATATCGAAATTACACTTTCGTACAATCCGAGAAATGAATTAAACTCGAAATAAGGAAATCATTCTTGATCCAAAAAGGGCCAAGAAGCCCTCAGCTTCACCTTGTCAAAGATGGCCGAATACTCTCACGGCTCGATTCAAATCACAAAGAATTTCTTTGTCTTGGTTTAATCATTTTTCGCATGCTCAAACATCAAACATCATGAATAACACGTTTTGACAAAAGCCGGTATTACCATGATTTGATTAACTCATTTAAACATGCAAACATTCACAAACATGTTATTTAAGGAATCGATAAAATAATATCGGCTTCATGCATGCAAGAATAACAAAATAAACTCGGAAAATAACTTGGATCGGGCTAAGGAGACCAATCTTAACCCGAAAAGAGCAACTCAAGTCTCGGCCATCCCATTTAGAGACTTGGCCGTGAGCTCACTTGCCATTTCCGGGTCGGGATGGTCTTCCAAACAACAATCCAAACCTTTTTCCGACATGCTAGCAAGTTATAAGGTAATACACATGCATAATATAACATAAAATTGCATAAAAGTTAAGTCTTGCAAGTTAAGTATGCATAAAATACCATAATACTCCATAGCCATGCAAAAATATAAAAAGCCCTAACTCCTCTAAGTCAAGAGTGATTTACCTAGCCTCGGGATACGAGGAAAGAGTCGGGGAAGTGTTCGAGAGTCGGGTGACTCGGTTGAACGCTTGGAAGGATGCTCGGGTGCAAATGATGCACGTTCGGGGAGCTAGGTGCACGGGGAATGCGGCTGGAATGCACGGGAGGCGCGCGGTGTGCGCGGGGCGCGGGCAGGCGCGCGGGCGTGCAGGCGTGCGCGCGGGCATGCAGGCGTGCGCGCGGGGCGCGCGGGCGTGAGCGGGGCGCGGGCGTGATCGTGCGCGCGGGTAGGCGCACGGGCGTGCGCGGGCGTGCGCGCGGGCGGCGCTGGCGGGTCACTATTCACCCGAGAGTAGCGATTTCACCCGAAATGCACTATTTGACCTGAAACAATAATTTAAAGACTTCAAATGGAAAAACCAATTTCACCAATGAACTCCATGGGTCCAAAATGAGTGGGATATGAAGTTTGAGAAATTTTGAGCTTACGTCGGGATGATGAACATCGGCTTCCGACTTAAGAACTCAAGGCTCTCTTTTGATCTTTTCGGTTTTCTTTTCTCTTCCTTCTAAGTGCTGAAGTTTTCTGGTTCTTGAGTATTCTTGGCTATGGAGTTTGAGAGGATTTCTTGAAAGAGAAAGGTTATAGAGAGTGTGTAAGAGGAGAAGTGATTATCTTAATCACTTTTGGGCCATTTATAGGCAAAGCTAATGACACAATTAGCAAAAGCAAGTGCTCTTAGCCCCCATGCTTAGAAAATATCAAGCCTCATCCTCTTCCATTGCATTAATGAAGAAGAGATAAGACATTGATGAGCATTGATGAGCATTGATGGAGGCTTGAGTGTTGTCTTCAAACTCTTGGATATTTTCAAGCAAGAGTGCAAGTTGGCTTCTTGCATTGAAGAAGAAGAAGAAGCTTCTAGAGTAAATGGTGACTCATCTTGAATAGCCCGTGGGTCCCACGACCGAAGAGGAGAAACCGGGAAAAAGCTCGGGTCTCGATTGATCGCGCATTCGAAGTTCGTGGTTTGAATTGAACGTCGAATTATCGATATACGCGAGGAAATGGATTTAATGAGTCCGAGATTGGCATTTTCCGTGAGAAATTGTCAAATGTCTGTATGAGGCTTGGAAGCCGGTTTTGCTCCTTTTATGCATTCAGAGCGAGGTTACCCACTTCTGACAGCATATCTTGTATCTGCATCCCACGTCGGTTATTTTGACATAAATTGTCAAATTACGTGGGCCCTTGTCCCTTAAGCCGGTAAATACAAATATGGAGCCGGAGATGTCCTAGGAGGCCGAAACTGGATTTCTCAGATTGCTTTCTGAGTTTCTTGGGCAATCCGGAGATTACTGCGATCTCTGTTTGCTGAGATTGGGCCTCTAAGGATATGAAAAGTGCATCTGAGACCCTTAAAGCACTGCTCGAGGGGTCTAGATGAGTTGTGTGATTCATTCCGACAATTCCACATTGAGCCTTGAGAAGGCTAGCAAGTTATAAGGTAATACACATGCATAATATAACATAAAATTGCATAAAAGTTAAGTCTTGCAAGTTAAGTATGCATAAAATACCATAATACTCCATAGCCATGCAAAAATATAAAAAGCCCTAACTCCTCTAAGTCAAGAGTGATTTACCTAGCCTCGGGATACGAGGAAAGAGTCGGGGAAGTGTTCGAGAGTCGGGTGACTCGGTTGAACGCTTGGAAGGATGCTCGGGTGCAAATGATGCACGTTCGGGGAGCTAGGTGCACGGGGAATGCGGCTGGAATGCACGGGAGGCGCGCGGTGTGCGCGGGGGCGGGCAGGCGCGCGGGCGTGCAGGCGTGCGCGCGGGCATGCAGGCGTGCGCGCGGGGCGCGCGGGCGTGAGCGGGGCGCGGGCGTGATCGTGCGCGCGGGTAGGCGCACGGGCGTGCGCGGGCGTGCGCGCGGGCGGCGCTGGCGGGTCACTATTCACCCGAGAGTAGCGATTTCACCCGAAATGCACTATTTGACCTGAAACAATAATTTAAAGACTTCAAATGGAAAAACCAATTTCACCAATGAACTCCATGGGTCCAAAATGAGTGGGATATGAAGTTTGAGAAATTTTGAGCTTACGTCGGGATGATGAACATCGGCTTCCGACTTAAGAACTCAAGGCTCTCTTTTGATCTTTTCGGTTTTCTTTTCTCTTCCTTCTAAGTGCTGAAGTTTTCTGGTTCTTGAGTATTCTTGGCTATGGAGTTTGAGAGGATTTCTTGAAAGAGAAAGGTTGGAGAGAGTGTGTAAGAGGAGAAGTGATTATCTTAATCACTTTTGGGCCATTTATAGGCAAAGCTAATGACACAATTAGCAAAAGCAAGTGCTCTTAGCCCCCATGCTTAGAAAATATCAAGCCTCATCCTCTTCCATTGCATTAATGAAGAAGAGATAAGACATTGATGAGCATTGATGAGCATTGATGGAGGCTTGAGTGTTGTCTTCAAACTCTTGGATATTTTCAAGCAAGAGTGCAAGTTGGCTTCTTGCATTGAAGAAGAAGAAGAAGCTTCTAGAGTAAAGGGTGACTCATCTTGAATAGCCCGTGGGTCCCACGACCGAAGAGGAGAAACCGGGAAAAAGCTCGGGTCTCGATTGATCGCGCATTCGAAGTTCGTGGTTTGAATTGAACGTCGAATTATCGATATACGCGAGGAAATGGATTTAATGAGTCCGAGATTGGCATTTTCCGTGAGAAATTGTCAAATGTCTGTATGAGGCTTGGAAGCCGGTTTTGCTCCTTTTATGCATTCAGAGCGAGGTTACCCACTTCTGACAGCATATCTTGTATCTGCATCCCACGTCGGTCATTTTGACATAAATTGTCAAATTACGTGGGCCCTTGTCCCTTAAGCCGGTAAATACAAATATGGAGCCGGAGATGTCCTAGGAGGCCGAAACTGGATTTCTCAGATTGCTTTCTGAGTTTCTTGGGCGATCCGGAGATTACTGCGATCTCTGTTTGCTGAGATTGGGCCTCTCAGGATATGAAAAGTGCATCTGAGACCCTTAAAGCACTGCTCGAGGGGTCTAGATGAGTTGTGTGATTCATTCCGACAATTCCACATTGAGCCTTGAGAAGGCTAGCATTGTGTAAGGTAAGCATCCGGCGTCAAGTTTCCCCAAAGAGGACCTCCGGATATGGATTTTCACTGAAAATGGCCTTTTGTGCCCCTCGGAGGTTACTCGGGAAACCGTGAAGGGTTTTGCTGTCTGTTTTGCCCAATTGCGAATGTCCGCTGGAGTTTTCAGGGCAATGTATGGCTTCTAAAAGACAATATGAAGCATTGCTCGTGCTCTGTATGATTGAGGGGCATGGCCGCATCTGATATTTGGAATTAACTTTTCTTCGAGAAACCGGCATTTTTGGACTTCCACTGAAAAGTTGTCTGTATACAGAAAGTTGTTCTGTATAGAGCAGATGATTTGCAAAATGCCTTTGGGGACACTTTTCATCTGTTTGGCATTGGAGTGGATTTTTGGGGTCCAATATTGGCTGTCTTCCGATGATCGAGCGAACTATCGGAAAATAGAACTGTCCATGTGATATACTGAAATTGCCGGTTTTGGATATTGCTGAGCTCTCTAGTCACTCTATTACCCTTTGGTGACCCCTGGAGTCCTTCTGTCATATGCATGTGTCATTTACCCGATTTTGCCGACTTGAGGATGAATAGTGATTTTCTGCTCTGTTAAGTCGTTTTTCTGTATTCTGCTCAGGTTGTGGCTTGGATCATTGCTGATATCATCGTTTGGAAAGGTGAGCCAAAATGGGGTGCTGACAGCTTGCCCCTCTTTGACTGCATGCTCGAGTAGAGGATGCAGCCAAAGACTTCAGAAGCGCCCCAATTTGATAGCAATGATTGACATGGAATTTCCGATAACAGTCTTCTCCCTCTTACTTTGGATATGTGGGGATGTTATACCTGATGCAGAAATGTAAAAGTCAGGATGAACCTGAGGGGATGGACCCCTAAACAGATAAGTAGTCGGGACGTACCCGAAGTGCAGGAAAGTAGTCGGGACGTACCCGAAATGCAAGAAAGTAGTCGGGACGTACCCGAAATGCAGAAAAGTAGTCGGGACGTACCCGAAATGCAGGAAAAGTAGTCGGGATGTACCCGAAATGCGGAAAAGTAGTCGGGACGTACCCGAAATGCGGAAAAGTAGTCGGGACGTACCCGAAGGGTTTGCAATATGCACGGGGCGCATACCGAATGAACAGCATGGTTCAAAGGCGCCTACCCAATGGACTTGCGGGGTGTGGGGCGTGTTGCCCGGCGGGTTTGCAAGGTGCGGGGTGCTTTGCCCGGCGGTTTGCATGGTGCAGAAAAGTAGTCGGGACGTACCCGAAATGCGGAAAAGTAGTCGGGACGTACCCGAAGTGCGGAAAATAGTCGGGACGTACCCGAAGTGCAAAAAAGTAGTCGGGACGTACCCGAAGTGCGGAAAAGTAGTCGGGACGTACCCGAAGTGCGGAAAATAGTCGGGACGTACCCGAAATGCGGAAAAGTAGTCGGGACGTACCCGAAATGCGGAAAAGTAGTCGGGACGTACCCGAAATGTAGGAAAAGTAGTCGGGACGTACCCAAAATGCGGAAAAGTAGTCGGGACGTACCCGAATTGCAGGAAAGTAGTCGGGACGTACCCGAAATGCGGAAAAGTAGTCGGGACGTACCCGAAATGCAGAAAAGTAAATTGCATGGGATGCATTGCAAAAAGTAAATGCAAACGTTGGGGAGTTGCGTGAGGTGTGGAAGGAATCATTGTGCTTCCTCCGTCACTGAGCTTGTCCGTATTGCAATCGATGTAGTGGCAAAATGTTTCATTGTTTGCCAACTGATTGTGATGCGATTGAATGCATGGAGTATTATCCTAAAGACTTCTCCTTGGATTTTAGTTGTGGTCCTTAGCATAAGGCAGACATGCATTCATCAAAGAAAGACTTCTTCCGAGGTTCACATCTTCATTCCTGCATATAGAACCATGGGAGCTAACAGTAGTTGTCAGTTCTACTCTACAGCCATAATGAAGATGTAGTCAGAAGTCTGAATAATAATGCTTCGGGGATTTGAACTTGATGTCCATTTAAAGGGATGGTCGTATCCCGCTAGGTTTGTGATTTGACAAGAAAGGCTTTTTACAGAACAGGCATGACCTGTAGAATTTGCATAAGGGTATAGGGGGATTCTTTGGGATCCTCCAAATCATGGATACAAAGATTCGACTGTATGTCGAAACGTGTCTCATGCTCTGAGAGTAAAAGAGAGTTTGCTTGCATCGAAGACTGTCAAACCACTATTTGTTGCCGCTGCATGCTGAATGTAGCTGTCATTTCGTGGTCGAGCTGCCGAAGGTCCCCTAATTTTTGCCTAGGTCGCAAGACGCGTGACGACCTAACGGGGTGTTTTGTTTGACATTTCTCTCATTTAGATCTCACCTTTTGCTACGATCATCCGTATTGGGTCTGATCGCACCTCTCGATTCCTCTAACTTTTGCCTAGACCGCCCTTTTCGGGTTTTCAGCCTATCGAGGATTTTGATTCATGCTCTCCTTTTGCCACGGTTTCCCTTTGCGGGATTTTAAACCATGCCTCTCATTCCCTAATTTTTGCCTAGGCCGCCTCAAAGAGGTTTTCAACCTAGCGGGAAATCCATTCTTTTTCTCTCAGGAAAAATTCAGAGAAAAGGGAAAGAGCAGAAGATGGGAGTACATGAGTTAACGAAATTAAAAGTGTTGGGAACTGTACATGCAAAGAAAGATAAAATGTAATGTGCATTTGAGAAAACATCCGCAGTGGGATAAGAGAAACACCATCACGGATAGTATTTCTTAAGAGCATCAGCATTGACCGGAAGAGCGTTCTCGTTTCCGTCCATATCGTTGAGAATGATTGCCCCTCCGTCAAAGATTTCTTTAACGATGAATGGATCGTCGTACTTGTAAGCGAACTTGCCCCTGGAATCTGGGGCGATGTGTAAAACTTTTCGCAAGACGAGGTCGCTGGGGCTGAACTTGCGAGGACGAACTTTTTTGTTGAATGTTCGAGCCATTCTTTGCTGATAGCACTGACCGTGGCAAAGTGCAGTTAGCCGGTTCTCATCGATGAGATTAAGCTGTTCATAGCGTTGCTTCGCCCATTCTGCTTCCTCGAGTTTGGACTCGGCAAGAACCCTCATGGAGGGAATCTCCACTTCGATTGGAAGAACCGCTTCCATGCCGTAGACCAAAGAATACGGGGTTGCCCCGGTGGATGAGCGGATAGAAGTACGATATGCCAAGAGTGCAAACGGGAGCATCTCATGCCAGTCCTTGTAATTCACCGTCATTTTTCGATGATTTTCTTTATATTCTTATTCGCTGCCTCTACCGCACCATTCATTTGTGGACGATATGGAGAGGAATTACGATGTTGGATCCTGAACTGTGCACAGAGCTCGTCAATGAGCTTATTATTCAGGTTCTTAGCATTGTCGGTGATGAGAGTCGCAGGGACCCCGTATCGCGCAATGATGTCGCGTTTGAGGAAGCGAGCCACGGCCTTTGCAGTGACTGACGCAAGGGTGATAGCTTCGATCCACTTGGTGAAGTAATCGATAGCTACCAGTATGAACAAATGTCCATTGGATGCTTTAGGGTTGACTGGACCAATCACGTCCATGCCCCACATTGAAAATGGCCACGGAGCAGCCATTGGATGGAGCTCGTTGGGTGGTGCTCTGATCTGATTCGCGTAGACTTGACACAAGTGACAGTGTCTGACATGCTTGACGCAGTCGGTCTCCATGGTAGACCAGAAGTACCCGAGTCGCATGAGCTTCTTTGCTAGCATGAGTCCATTCATATGAGGTCCGCAATTTCCTTCGTGTACTTCTTCCATGAGGCGTTGTGCCTCATTCTCGTCGACACACCGAAGTAGTGTAGCATCGAATGAACGGCGGTAGAGAGTCTCGCCACTCAGGAAAAAGTGTGCCGCAATGCGGCGTAGAGTCCTCCGGTCATGACGATCGGTGAACGCTGGGAATTGACCTGTTTGCAGCAAGTGCTTGATGTCTGCGTACCACGGTTTGCTGTCAACAGTCAATTACATCGCAATGGGCAGGGCCCTGAGCAATCTCAAACTCGAGAGGTTCTATGAGATTCTCCTTCGTAATGCTCACCATGGATGCGAGCGTTGCAAGTGCATCTGCGAACTGGTTCTTCATGCGTGGGGTGTACGTAAATGAGATATCTTTGAAGTTCTCTGTCAACTCTTCGAGGTACTCATGATATGGCACCAACTTTGGATCTTTCGTCTTCCATTGTTTAAGCGTCTGGAAGATTGTGAGCATAGAATCGCAAAACACTTTTAACTCCTTGACTTTGAGGTAGATTGCGGCCTGCAAACCGAGGATACAAGCTTCATATTCGGCTATGTTGTTGGTGCAAGGGAAATCAATCTTCGCTGCAACAGGGAAATGACGCCCCTCAGGGGATATCAGCACCGCGCCGATACCAGAACCAGTGGAATTGACTGCATCGTCAAAGTACATCTTCCATCCTAGAGTCTCTTCCTCATCACTCACTTGGAGGATCCTTTCATCTGGAAAGTTAGGGTTGATCGGTGTGTCGTCCTCGATCGGAAACTCCGCTAGATGATCTGCAATTGCTTCGCCCTTCACTGACGTGCGTGATACGTATTCGATGTCATACTCCGTCAGTTGGCAACGCCATTTTGCTATGTTCCTCATGGAGGACGGACTGCTGAGTAGATACTTCAAAGGATCTGTCTTTGACAGCAGGCGAACAGTATGGTAGAGAGTGTATTGCCGGGGGCCTTTGCATGACCCAAACGAGTGCGCAACACATCTTCTCTATCTCAGGGTAGTTGGACTCCCCTTCAGTGAACTTTTTGCTTAAATAATAAATTGCTCGCTCTGCATGAGAGGAATCGTCCTTTTGCCTTAACATGCATCCGATGGATTGTCGGCGTACTGTCAGGTACAGAATGAGAGGACGATCCGGTGAAGGTGGAACCAACACCGGTGGCTGAACTAGGTATGCCTTGACTGTATCAAAAGCTTTCTGACACTCGTCATCCCATTCAACCGCTGCTTTTTTGCTAAGCAAACGGAAGAGTGGTTGGCACTTGTCTGTTAAATTTGCAATGAAACGTGCGATGTAATTCAGCCGTCCTAGGAAACTCCTTACTTCGCGCACTGTCGATGGAGGGGGCAATTCCATGATCGCCTTGACTTTGTCGGGATCAACCTCGATGCCCTTTTCGCTGACTACAAACCCTAGCAATTTTCCTGACTTGAGGCCGAAAGTGCATTTCGTTGGGTTGAGTCGGAGTTTGTACTTCCTGAGACGATCAAATAGCCGCCTGAGGTTGACAAGATGATCTTCACCTGCTTTGGACTTTGCAATCATGTCGTCGACGTAAACCTCTATCTCTTTATGCATCATGTCATGAAATAGAGTGACCATTGCCCGCTGATAGGTTGCCCCAGCGTTTTTGAGACCAAAAGGCATGACCTTGTAACAAAACGTACCCCACATCGTGATGAACGTCGTTTTGATCTTATCCTCCTCGGCCATCTGAATCTGATTGTATCCAGAGAAACCATCCATGAAGGAGAATTGTGTGCGGCGTGCTGTATTGTCCACCAAGACGTCGATATGGGGCAGCGGGAAGTTATCCTTAGGACTGGCCTTGTTAAGGTCTCGATAGTCGATGCAGACTCTGACCTTCCCATTCTTCTTTTCCACTGGCACCACGTTAGCTACCCATTCAGAGTAATTGCATACCTCTAAGAATCCCGCATCCACCTGTTTGACGACCTCCTCTTTAATGCGGAGAAGAAGATCAGCTCGTTGACGCCGTAAGTGTTGACGTTTGGGCGGAAATCTTTCAGTGTCGAGTGGGAGGAAATGCTTTACGATCGAGGGGTCCAAACCTGGCATATCGGTATAAGACCAAGCGAAGACCTCTTGATACTCTGACAAGAAATCGATCATCCGGGCTCTCTGTGCGGGGTCGAGATCCGTCCCGATCCTTAGGGTGCGTTGCTCTTCTGTGGTGCCTATGTTGATCTCTTCGGTTGGCTCGATCGAAGTGAGTTGATGGTTTTCAAGACGATGCAAACTCTCTTCTATCTCGGGCACGCGACCGTCCTCGTCAAGTCCTTCCCCGAAGTATATGGGTAGGGACTTTCTGAGGTGTGTTTCGGACGAATTCGAATCGTTGCATCGATGATTTGGATTCGATTGGAGCCTGGACACGAAAGCGAATTGTTTTAGAAATTAAAGATGCTAGAAGTAAGCATGAGAGAGAGAATCTAGACACAAAAATTCAAAAAGCATGTAGGGATTTTATTAACAAGCCATAACAAAAACCCCTCTTCTGTTGTGTGGCTTATGGCGTTGCCGACACACAGGTAGCATTATATATAAAGACCGTCTTACACATCGGCAACTACGGCCGAGTAGAGCGGAACTGAAGTCCAGTTGGTAAGCTCCTCATCCTCCCGTACAGGGCGGATATGAACCCTGGAAGATGTCTCCTCAGTGACGGCATATATGGCTGGCAAAGCCAAAAACGCTTCAACTGCATCCGAAGAGAAGTCATCTGTTTCAGTGATTGGGCTATCAGAGGTGCCTCCCATGATCTGCGGTGGTGCTGCAAAAAACTGTGAGAGTGGTGGAACCAGAATGCCCCTGAAGAGCTTTTCGTAATGTACAGCAAGGCGGTGTAGATGCTTTCCACGGCGAGACTGCACGATCTCATGACAGGAGGGGCGAAAGCCAAGTCCCCTCCTATTGCGGTATTCCTCCATTTCAATCGGTCGAAGGATTCCCTGTGCACGTGCCCCAAGTCCAGTTCCGGGGACGTAATCGTTCTTCAACAGAACCTTTCCAATCATACGATCGGTTCGTGATGGACCGACTTTTCCGTAGTCTCGGATTACGAAAATCGTGTCGAAAGAGTGAAAGGGAAGATTCTGATCTTCTCCAATGCTGATGTAAGGAACGGTTGTCTCCTTGTAGACTGCGTAGTCTTCCTCACCGTTGACAGTGATAAGCTTACTTTCGACGAAGAACTTCAGTTTCTGGTGCAGCGACGAAGGAACAGCGCCGGCGGCGTGAATCCATGGTCTCCCGAGCAAGAGACTGAAAGCATTGGGTATCTCGAGGATCTGAAAGGTGACAGAGAATGAGCAAAGACCCACATCGATCAGGAGATCGATTTCTCCATTCACTTCTCTCCTAGAGCCATCAAAGGCTCGAACAGTGGTCTTGCTTGCACGGATGCGGCTCATGTCCACGTTCATCTGTTTCAGTGTGGAGACGGGGCAAACGTTGAGAGCAGAGCCGTTGTCGATCATGACTCGACCAACAATGTGATTGTTGCACTTACAGACTATGTGCAATGCCCGTAAGTGTTCCTGACCTTCGGATGGAAGCTCATCATCTGCAAAGGATATCTGATTCGAGAAGATTGAACTAACCGTCTGCTCGATATTATCCGGTGCCGTGCCTTTTGGGACTTGTGCCGCGGTGAGGACTTTCAACAAAGCATTCCGATGCGGCTCGGAGCTCAAAAGCAACGCGAGGAGCGAGATATGGGCGGGTGACTTGCCCATTTGCTCCACCACTTTGTACTCACTTGCCTTGATCACTTTCATGAAAGCTTCCGCTTCTTGATCGGTGACCTTCTTTGTAAAGACTGGCACGGCTTCTGGAACGTCTGAGGATGTAATAACAGGGGCTTTCCCTTTGTCTGTAGACTCTGGACCCTGATAAACTCGTCCTGAGCGCGTGATGCCCATCGCACTCATCTCATGCTCCATGTTGGCAACCTCATTCTCATAATCCCAGGGAACTCGACGGTCTTGGTATGGCTCCTTCGCAAGAACCTCGATAACGAATGGGACGTCAGATGTAAATGCATCATTTGTCGGAGCATAATTGACCATAAAGGGAATTGAGGTCTTCTGCGCGTCTTCTTCCTCTTTGATAGAAGCGATGCTGATCATGTTGATAGAAGGTCCTGAACCTGATCCATGATCGGGGAGAGGGTTTGCGCGGACATTCGGCGGCTTCACCTCATTAAAAGAGATTTGCCTTGTGTCGATCAACTCCTGAATTTTATTCCGGAGTGTCCAGCAATTGTCGAGGGTATGACCAGGAGCACCCCGATGGAATTCACAGTGTAAGTTCTGATTCTACACTGCGGGGTCAAAGTTGGGACCAGGCGCTTCTGTTATGATCTTGTTGCCTGCAAGAATCTGCCTGAATATGTGAGAGAGAGGGGCTGGTAAAGTGGTGTACTGCTTGCGTGGACGCGGTTGTGCAACTTTGTCCTGATAAGTTCTGGGGGCTGGAGCACGTTGAACCGACTGAGGAGATCTCGAAGCCGGGGGTCTACCTTGTTGAGCCTGAGCAGGAATATGCTGTTGCGGAAGTTGCGACTGGATAACAGTTGGCGGGGTTGGGAAATAAGCCTGCGATGTTTAGTAGGGCTGCACATAATGCACGGGATGTGCATATGCCTGGGGAGTCCGTAATGCAGGAGTATAGTCCACCGAAATCGGCTGTGAAGCCTGATATCCGGAGTTGACGGCGCCAATAGTCATGTCTTTGCTTCTCCTGGAGGTTCCAGCAGTCTGCTTCTTTGACATCTCTCCATCCTTCTTCTTTGATGGGCCTTCGATTCTTCCTAACTTAACACCCATGTCAAGCTTCTTTCCTACCTCAATCAAGTCCGAGAAGGAGGAAGTATGAGCCAGGAGATGTGAGTAATACGCGCCTCTGAGTGTGGAGTGGAACAGCTGAACTTGTTGTCGCTCAGTGATTGGAGGAATGTGCTTTGCTGCTCTTCCTCTCCATTCCGTTGCGTATGCTTCGAAAGCTTGACCCTCCTTCATCTCTGTCATGCTGAGATCGAGAAGGGTATGAGGTGTTTCCGCACAAAATCGATACTGGTCGAGGAACTTCTGAGAAAGATCTGTCCATGTAGGGACATCGCCGGCTTTCAGGGTCATAAACCAATCTAGCGCCGATCCCATAAGACTATCTTGGAAAGTCTGAATGACGAATTCCTCATAATCCCAGTATGAGAGCATTTTGCTCTGATAATGACGGAGATGATGCCGAGGGTCTCTGGTCCCATCATATCTTTTGAACTCTGGAATTTTGATCTTAGGGGGCAGCCGCATGCCTGGAAAGAGATTCCAGTCACTGTCACTGAAATCGAAACGGGGGTTGCCTACTTGGAGGGCTCGAATGGTTTCCTCCATTCTCTTTATTCTCCTCTCCTGTTCATTCTCCGCTTCGAGAGGAACGTTTGTCGGTAGAGCTGGAGGGGCAGCTTGAGTAGGCGTGCCCGGTTCAGTGGGAGGAATGTTTAGGGGCGGTGGAGCAGGGTAAGAAAAGCTTATTTGGGGTTGTGGAGTTTGGAAAGGAAATTGGTCTGCAGTGGAAACAGGAGCCTGTGCGATCGTGACCGGAGGAACTGTCGGTGGTGGCACAGTATAGATTGGAGGATGCATTGACACGGTTAGCGGTGGCAGCGCATGCATAGTAGAGTCCGTGGATAAGAAAGCTGTTGGTGGCAACGGAACTGCTGTTGGAGCAGGTGGTGGCGGTAAAGGATCATTGATCGGATGGACTGTTGGTGCAAACGCCATTGCCGAGAAAGATGCGTCTTCAGCCTCCGAAGCAAAGGTTGGAGTGACCATTGGATTTGGATCGACAATTGGTCTATGCTCCAGAGGCGGAGTAAAGCTCGATGAGGCCTGATTCTGATTCCTGAGCATGGCCATGAGCTCAGTCATGTTGGTGGCCATGTTGGCCGCCAAGTGGTTCACCATTCCTTCTAACGCAGTAAAACGTGCGGACTCCACAAGGTTGGACGCCGTCTGTACTGTTGGTGGAGGATGTCCGATAGGGACGCCTGAATGCGCTGTAGATATGTCTGTGAGCATTACAGGTGATGTAACTTGTGTCAGTGGTGTTTGAGAATGTATCGGCGTTGGCGGAGTATCCTGTTCAAGAATGGCGGGTTGTTGGTCTTCTGCCATCCTTACTCGTGCACGAGTCGGATATCGATGGGACGCCAGTTGTTAGTACCTGTATGCGTAAGTGTATGAGTGTACTTATAGTGCTTTGACTATCTTCAAAATATAGATGACAGTATATGAATGCATGAGGTGCATAAGTTTGAAAATACTAATGCCATTACATCAGTTTGATTCATATTCTATAATTTATAAAGACAGTCTGTTTGAAAAGGAAACATAAACATTAAACCGCCAACTATTACAACCCGTAGCTGAGTGAACGCTGCGTGGGTCCGGTGCGGGGCAAAAGCGTTAACAAACTAAACCTAAGGATGAAAGACCTTGCGAGCTTTTGCCCGCGCTCGGTCCAGCATAGCGCTCAAACGCGCTATCTCCCTGTCTTGGTTCGCTATGCGTGCGCGAATCAGAGCCAACTCGCTCTGAAGCTCTCTGTGATCAGTGAGTTCTGCGCGAATATCTACAAGCTCACAACGGAGTCGATCTCGCTCTTCTCTGATGGACTGCAATTCTGTGCGCATGACTCCTTGGACTGAGCTCTCCGCGTCTGGAATGTATGCATGCGGTGCGTGAGGAATCCGCGGCAAATGTCGTCGACGAACGGGTGTGAGTCCCTGTGGATGGAATTGCGCCACATATGCTACGGTAGCTGAGAAAGCTCGTTCGTCGTCGGTAAGGTGCTCCGGGAAATAGAGCTCTTGAACGGTGCGCGTGTTCCATAAACGTTGAACTTCTCTAATCCGCAGAACCCTATCTGGAAGTAAAGTTATAATATCCGTCCACATGAAGCGGTGTGGAGTGCGATCTGCCTCTCTAGGAATATCCTGTAAGCCGCCAAGTTGTCTGATGACTCGGGCTGGGAAAACAAGTGTGCTCCCTAAGTGACTGATCAGAGGAAGTCCTATGACTGAAGGGCATCCAATGGTCATGGGTCCACCGGGATTCCAGCGAGCAGCCCACAAAAACTGTGCCGGGGTGAGTCTCTTGAAGAACTGGATCCAATCGGTGTAGTCGCGATCGGAGGGCCGAAACACTTAAAGTGGGCGAGCAATGAGCGAACGCTCGTCAGTGATGTAGGAAAAGGGATGTGATGAGCAGAACGGCCTGATGTGTGCGAGGAGCCAAATCTGAAGAAGATGCGAAGCTCCTCTCATTCTACCACGTCGAACCTCTCGTACATAGTCAAGAGACCGAATGGTCTCAGCCAAGACGGCTTCTACATAGCTACGGCCTCCTACCACTTGGAGGATGACTTGGGCAAGTGCCCCGTCTATGAGGTTCGACGAGTGGGGGAATAGGATGGTCCCAAAGATGAGCAAGAGGAACCCGTGACAGGGGTCACGCTGGTACGATTCTCCCCTGGCATTGAGAGAACGAACATGTATGAAGTCTATGAGCCATGCGGTCCTAACGCTATGCTCCCCTCCATGCTGAAGCTCAAGACGAATTTCTTCGTCGCGGAGATCTAAGAGGATGGCGAGTCTACTCTGTATCGTGGCGAACTGGTTGGGCGCCACGATGTCGAGGGTCGGCATGGGTCGCTGAATGAGTGTCGCGTACTCCTCTACTGTGGGAGCTAGCTCTGACCCCTGAAA
Source organism: Punica granatum (assembly GCF_007655135.1). NCBI lineage: Eukaryota > Viridiplantae > Streptophyta > Magnoliopsida > Myrtales > Lythraceae > Punica > Punica granatum. The sequence continues at coordinate 20,338,503 of NC_045130.1, read as the reverse complement.
ACTGAATACGGCCCGCTGAGTGTCCCAAAAACTAATAGCAGTTCTGAGTAGGGTCCAGTCAATGGGAGAATCAGCGAGTAATGGCAAGTCTCCTATGATGAGCCGGAGGAATGCACGGTCAACTGGGCGGAATGTATTCCAAAGGCGAGTATTGTCCGCAGATGGCATGATGATGACATCGAGCCTAAGACAAGGATGCGAGCGATCCATCCTTACCTAATGGAGAGATGTTGGTTTAATGTTTATAAACAAACTGATGTAATGTCCTAGGTTGTTTTGAAAACATGCATGCAGTGCAGAAAAGTAAAGTATATCTGTATCTATTACAATGTACATCGCTCATTGTAGAAAAACAACAAAAGGCCCGCCTAAAAGAAAACTAGGGGCCGACTCAAAGACCGGACTTTTGGGTCGGTTGACGGCATGAAGGCAATTTTGGTCCAGCATGACGGTCCCTGTTTATGCATGGTTTAGGTGCTACCGGGATAGCAACTAACTAAAGATGGGGGCTCCCGACTCAAGGGTATCAATTCCATGAAATCGGGCGGTATTCTTTTCAAGGCCTAAGCGACAGTCGAACCGCGCGCCGTACCCCTACTTCGAACCCCTGTCTAACCTAGCTTCCTAGATTGCCGCTCGTGGGATTTCAAGCGTGATACCTAAATCCACTAGAATGATGCAATGCAAGTGCAGAAAAGTAAATATGCGTAAAATAGATAAGCGAGAAAGTTGCAGAAAGCGGTAAATGAACATGCAAGCAAGCAAACGGATCGAGCCTGAATCCACTAAGTATGTCCCCAGTGGAGTCGCCAAGCTGTACGGACCCGAATGTGGACTCTCGTCGGGGCGCGCATTGCGCGCTTTTGGATCGCGCGGCTTGGGAGTGTCCACCTTCCCGTGGGGACGCGTGACGGACACGCGTGAGAGAAGGAGTCGCCACTTATCATTTTACGACCCGTAGGTCGAGGGCGGATAAGTTACCCGAGTCTAGGGGTATGGAACACCTAGTTTGTAGTTAAGGCATTGATCTGTGCGGAACCGGAAAATCCGTGTTCGGGGGTTCATGTTACGTGCGGGCCTATATCCCGCACTCCTTTTCGGTACTCTGGTTTGCTAGGCTTGCATTTTTGTTTTATTTACCGCATGAATTAGGCTGCACTCGGCTCACACGTTTTGACACCGTAACTTCGATGAATTAAACGATGTCGGTGGAGAAGCTGAGAGAGAAGTAAACCCGTGTGTCGGGGAATTGGTTCACAATCTTGCGTTACAGTTCATCGAACCATGGAGGTTGAATCCCTGCGTGAACCAGAACCGCGAGTTCTTGGATTTACTTGTATCTGGGCAAGCATTAGACCGATTCGATTAATTCGACTCTCGGACCGTTCGCTCACCGACTGGAATTCTTACAGAATAAATGTACAAAATAAAATCCTTACAATGCTCTCGAAAACAATAAATACAAATTACAAATGGCCGAATTCCAGTCGACTCGCGTTCGGTTATTATTCCACTCTAACTCACCGTGAGTTTAGGGAAAAAGACCGAAGAACTGAAATTCAATGGACGCTCTCACTGAATAGGGCGTTGGACCCTGTGAGTGTTGATTAGGGTGTTGAACCCTGTGCTCGATGATTAGGGTATTGAACCCTAATATTATTCGGCCTAGGGATCAAGCTCGATCCGTATGGCAAACAAGTGCGGAAAGATAACACGCAACATGTTAATAACAGACAAGGTGTTTTGTATTTACCGAATGTACGTGGATTAACAAGTTTATTAATCCAAAAGTGTTTTTTGCAAGCAAATGCCATATGCTAAGCAATCAAACACGTGCCAATGTTTTAGTATTCTGTTTTTGTTGGAAATTTGGAAAAGAGAATCGAATATCATGTGTGTAGATTGCTTTTATAGTGATTCGGTGTTGTGACACTGAATTACCACTGAATTGATCCAAACTTGTATTTTGACTCTAGATTTGGAACCTAGAGTTCCGCCTAACCATTTTCTAGGATTTGGTTAAGTCGAGTGAAATGATTAGTCCGATAACTGTATTTTGATACAGAATACCCAACTGACATCTTAAACTGCGCTAGGATGTCGGCGAATCACGAAATGATGTTCTTGCCCTTGATTTGAAAATTTGTTTTTAGAAAAGGAGAACAACACAATAAGGATTTGAAAGTATGAGGCTTTTGAAAAGGGCATTAACACCGTTTTGTAATTCGTCGACGCGAGTTACAAATTAATGTCCAATTCGTGCAAAGTTATTTAAATGGAATGAATTAACCGTGTGAACGTCCCGATTAACCCGTTCGTGGAATTAATGCTTAAGGTTATTGCCGAATACTTTAATTGTGAAAACGATTCGTGATTCGGCGACCAACACGAATCCGTAAGGATCGAGGATATTTGGTCCAATGACCGAAACTACCCTCGTAACCGAATGGACCCGAATGAGTCAACGATACCCGAATCCATGCATGTTTTGTTTTGAAAAGACATGTAATCGATGTTTTAACATGGGAATCGTGGAAATATCGAAATTACACTTTCGTATAATCCGAGAAATGAATTAAACTCGAAATAAGAAAATCATTCTTGATCCAAAAAAGGCCAAGAAGCCCTCGGCTTCACCTTGTCAAAGATGGCCGAATACTCTCATGGCTCGATTCAAATCACAAAGAATTTCCTTGTCTTGGTTTAATCATTTTTCGCATGCTCAAACATCAAACATCATGAATAACACGTTTTGACAAAAGCCGGTATTACCATGATTTGATTAACTCATTTAAACATGCAAACATTCACAAACATGTTATTTAAGGAATCGATAAAATAATACCGGCTTCATGCATGCAAGAACAACAAAATAAACTCGGAAAATAACTTGGATCGGGCTAAGGAGACCAATCTTAACCCTAAAAGAGCAACTCAAGTCTCGGCCATACCATTTAGAGACTTGGCCGTGAGCTCACTTGCCATTTCCGGGTCGGGATGGTCTTCCAAACAACAATCCAAACCTTTTTCCGACATGCTAGCAAGTTATAAGGTAATACACATGCATAATATAACATAAAATTGCATAAAAGTTAAGTCTTGCAAGTTAAGTATGCATAAAATACCATAGTACTCCATAGCCATGCAAAAATATAAAAAGCCCTAACTCCTCTAAGTCAAGAGTGATTTACCTAGCCTCGGGATACGAGGAAAGAGTCGAGGAAGTGTTCGAGAGTCGGGTGACTCGGTTGAACGCTTGGAAGGATGCTCGGGTGCAAAGGATGCACGTTCGGGGAGCTAGGTGCACGGGGAATGCGGCTGGAATGCACGGGAGGCGCGCGATGTGCGCGGGGCGCGGGCAGGCGCGCGGGCGTGCAGGCGTGCGCGCGGGGCGGCGGGCGTGAGCGGGGCACGGGCGTGATCGTGCGCGCGGGCAGGCGCACGGGCGTGCGCGGGCGTGCGCGCGGGCGGCGCTGGCGGGTCACTATTCACCCGAGAGTAGCGATTTCACCCGAAATGCACTATTTGACCTGAAACAATAATTTAAAGACTTCAAATGGAAAAACCAATTTCACCAATGAACTCCATGGGTCCAAAATGAGTGGGATATGAAGTTTGAGAAATTTTGAGCTTAAGTCGGGATGATGAACATCGGCTTCCGACTTAAGAACTCAAGGCTCTCTTTTGATCTTTTCGGTTTTCTTTTCTCTTCCTTCTAAGTGCTGAAGTTTTCTGGTTCTTGAGTGTTCTTGGCTATGGAGTTTGAGAGGATTTCTTGAAAGAGAAAGGTTGGAGAGAGTGTGTAAGAGGAGAAGTGATTATCTTAATCACTTTTGGGCCATTTATAGGCAAAGCTAATGACACAATTAGCAAAAGCAAGTGCTCTTAACCCCCATGCTTAGAAAATATCAAGCCTCATTCTCTTCCATTGCATTAATGAAGAAGAGATAAGACATTGATGAGCATTGATGAGCATTGATGGAGGCTTGAGTGTTGTCTTATAACTCTTGGATATTTTCAAGCAAGAGTGCAAGTTGGCTTCTTGCATTGAAGAAGAAGAAGAAGCTTCTAGAGTAAAGGGTGACTCATCTTGAATAGCCCGTGGGTCCCACGACCGAAGAGGAGAAACCGGGAAAAAGCTCGGGTCTCGATTGATCGCGCATTCGAAGTTCGTGGTTTGAATTGAACGTCGAATTATCGATATACGCGAGGAAATGGATTTAATGAGTCCGAGATTGGCATTTTCCGTGAGAAATTGTCAAATGTCTGTATGAGACTTGGAAGCCGGTTTTGCTCCTTTTATGCATTCAGAGCGAGGTTACCCACTTCTGACAGCATATCTTGTATCTGCATCCCACGTCGGTCATTTTGACATAAATTGTCAAATTACGTGGGCCCTTGTCCCTTAAGCCGGTAAATACAAATATAGAGCCGGAGATGTCCTAGGAGGCCGAAACTGGATTTCTCAGATTGCTTTCTGAGTTTCTTGGGCGATCCGGAGATTACTGCGATCTCTGTTTGCTGAGATTGGGCCTCTAAGGATATGAAAAGTGCATCTGAGACCCTTAAAGCACTGCTCGAGGGGTCTAGATGAGTTGTGTGATTTATTCCGACAATTCCACATTGAGCCTTGAGAAGGCTAGCATTGTGTAAGGTAAGCATCCGGCGTCAAGTTTCCCCAAAGAGGACCTCCGGATATGGATTTTCACTGAAAATGGCCTTTTGTGCCCCTCGGAGGTTACTCGGGAAACCGTGAAGGGTTTTGCTGTCTGTTTTGCCCAATTGCGAATGTCCGCTGGAGTTTTCAGGGCAATGTAGTGTGAACTTCGTTTGCCGTAATTCCATCAGACCAGTCTCCGGTTACGCTCTTCCGAAGAAGGGTATGCCCGTTTTGTCATTCGGAAGTCATTCAGAGTGTCTGTTTGGCTTCTAAAAGACAATATGAAGCATTGCTCGTGCTCTGTATGATTGAGGGGCATGGCCACATCTGATATTTGGAATTAACTTTTCTTCGAGAAACCGGCATTTTTGGACTTCCACTGAAAAGTTGTCTGTATACAGAAAATTGTTCTGTATAGAGCAGATGATTTGCAAAATGCCTTTGGGGACACTTTTCATCTGTTTGGCATTGGAGTGGATTTTTGGGGTCAATATTGGTTGTCTTCCGATGATCGAGCGAACTATCGGAAAATAGAACTGTCCGTGTGATATACTGAAATTGCCGGTTTTGGATATTGCTGAGCTCTCTAGTCACTCTATTACCCTTTGGTGACTCCTGGAGTCCTTCTGTCATATGCATGTGTCATTTACCCGATTTTGCCGACTTGAGGATGAATAGTGATTTTCTGCTCTGTTAAGTCGTTTTTCTGTATTCTGCTCAGGTTGTGGCTTGGATCATTGCTGATATCATCGTTTGGAAAGGTGAGCCAAAATGGGGTGCTGACACACACATAATTGGCTTAGAACCATATTCTAGCCCACCATCTATGTTTGCCTAGGCTAGACACATTGTTTGCTAATCAACCCCGGCTAACAACTGATTAAATCACGTACATTTGACTTAACACACAACTTGTCTGTATTCACCTACATTTGTCAGTTGTTATCTGTCTTTCATCAGTTTTATCAGTTTTCTTTTGTTTTCCATTGTCTTTTACTGATTTGTTGCGATTCGGGTCCGAGCCCATAGGTTACGTGTTGCACGGGGTCCAACGCCCCAAATCACCGAACAGGAGGTCCAACGCCTCCTAATTCACTGAGCGCGTGCAACCCGAGTGCGGAATGGGATCTAGCCTCGAGTCACCATCGCGCTCCAAACATGGCCTATGTGGAAGGCAATTTGGATTGGATGCGTGAAACGTGTTTAGATATCACCGGGAGCTCAATCGGTCCAACGGTTGCAGTGGGAACTAATCGGTTCTCCTGCAAACCGTCGGTTCGATTGGACACGACCCCCGGCTCTTTGTGCCCGCTTTGCCTTAATTTGTTTGTCGGTCATTCAAAATACACGGTGAGCCGTAGCGGAATATTGGCCCAATGCAAACCAATCGGGATCCATTTACTTTATTCAGTTGTACTCTGTAATAATTCGAGTGTACATTGTGAGGATTTTATTTGTACATATATTCATTCATTTGTAAGGATCCCCGATCGGCAAGCGAGAGGTCCGAGTGTTGAACCGGTCAAGTCGATCTATTAATGCCTAGAGACGAGTGAGCCCGAATACTCGCGGTTTCGGTTCACGTAGGGAGTCGACCGCCGTGGTTTGACAAACTGTAAACGTTAGGATGGTGAACCGATTCCTCGACGCACGAGCCTACTTATCTTTTGGGTTCTTGGCCCAAGTTCATCAATTCATCGACTTTACGGTGTCAAAACGGGCGAGTCAAGTGCAACCCTAAATCACGCGATGAATAAAACAAAATGGCAAGCCTAGCAAACTAGAGTACTGAAAGGGCGTACGGGATATAGGCCCACACGTAATAGAACCCCCGAATTCGGAATCTCCGGTTCCGTATGACCATTGCCTTAGCATTTAGGTGTACCTCGTACCCCTAGACCCGGGCGACTCAACGGCCCTCGACCTACGGGTCGTAAACAGTAAGTGGCGACTCCTTCTCACACGTGTCCGTCGCGCATCCCCACGGGAAGGTGGATACTCCCAAGCCGCGTTGCATAGGCTTCGCGCATGCGTGCCCCGACGAGATTAAATTCGGGTGCGCACATGTGCAACTCAGAATCCCTGGGCTGGAAGCTTCAAACGCAAAAACTGAGCTCGGAAATGGACTTAGGAGGTCGAAAACATGTGGGGTAAGAAGTTTGGTCAAGGCTCGGGCAAAGTCGGGGGGCGGGACTCGCCTAGGAACCGGGAAAGTACCTTGAGACCCGATTCTGGAATGTTCTAGATCTGCATGCTGGGAGCTTCAAATGCCAAAACTAACACCAGAAATGGACTTAGGAGGTCGAAAACATGTGGGATATGAAGTTTGGTTGAAGTCGGCTAAGGTTGGGTGGCGGTCGCCGGGAAACGGGATTGGTTTGGCCTTGTTTTGCCCAGTTTCTGGGCTGAGGAGGGGTTGCACGAACTCTGGAAGTTGTTGAACTTTGAGAGGGCTTGGAGAGGGTTTCCTAGAGTGAGAAGGCTAGAGAGATGATGGGAGTTGAGTTGTGATTAAGTTAATGACCCAAGAGGCTTATATAAGAAGGCTAATGATGCAAAATTAGTGAAATTAAGTGCGATTTAGAGGGGGATTATGGGGTTGCCGAATTTTTGAAGAGGGGTTAGGATGGGGAAGTGTCAGTTAGAGTGTGGGGGAAGCAAGAGGAGAAGTGATGGGAAGTGATGGATGGGAGATATGTGTAAGAAGATATTTGAAATTGTGTGGTGGGGGGAGCTTGGAGGGATTGAGCCGCCGGCCATAGGGGTTGAGCCGTGGCTTGGTGGCTTGGCTTGGCTGAGCTGTGGGTCCCATTCGACTAAGAGAAAAGCCGGGAAAAGCTCGAGACTTGATTGAACGTGTGTCCGATCTCCGATGCCCGATTAATTAATAGATTTGGAATGCTTGAATGAAGAGAATTTAAATGAGCCTAATATCGCCATATGTCGTGTGAATGAATGTTCGGGTGACTCGGCGCCTCAAGAATTGGTTTTGTCCCGTTTGGGCATCCGGAGAGGAATTAATCGTCCCCGCTCTCCGATTGCTCCTTTATGCATTGTAGTGCTTGTCTTGGTGAGCTTTTTGTCTTGTGCGGAGTCGTTGGCTCGCCGTCCCTGACCGAAGATCGTTAACCGGGGGGGGGGGGGGGGGAGATCTAGGGACTCTGGACCGGGGCTTTCTCAGTGTTTTTCGAATGTCTCGAGGCGTTCGGGGATCGCTGTGATCTCTGTTTGTCATGAACATGCCCCGAAGGCTCGCCGGGAGGCGTTTGTGACCACTAAAACGTCCCTCGAGAGACCAAGTCGAGTTCCGAAAGGTCATCTGAGACTCGTTCCATGATCCCGGTGGTCCCTGGGTGTGTGCAGACCCGTTTCCGGGTGCCGTTTACTTGTCAGTGGGTTGGGCCTCCCGGAGCCCCGTCAGAAAAGACGTCTGTGAGAGTTTGGGATACGCCCCGGCCTAAGCAGGACACTTCCGAAATGCGCCCGGATGCGTCATTGGTCACTTTGGCACCGGGAGGGATTTTTAGAGTCCCATATCGGGCACCTTTCGAGGCTTCGGTGATTTGGTGATGAATAGTGCCACAGTGCCAGTCTATGCTGTTTTCGGGGCTCTTCGTCTGTTCACTCCTCTGATTGTCCTCTCGTGCTCTCATGTTCGCCTCCGGTTGTCGGGTGATGAATAGTAACCCGAGATTTGGTCAGGGATTCTCATATAGGAAGCCGGTGGGCCAAAATGGGGTGCTGATAACAGCAAACATTGGCGTCGTGCGTGTTCTTCACAAGAGAGTTATCTAAAGGCACGGTTGAATCTTAGTTGTCTGAATGCAAAGCAAACCAATTTATTTGATTATTTTTATTAATGGCATTTTCAAGTGTGACATTCATGTTGTAATATTGACGATGCTCGTATCTCAGTGAAATGTGTTAAGAATCATCATGTTCCTTTGAACTTCCTCTCACATGGTCCAATGTACTGTGTCAAACTTGATTTCCTTGCATGCCCATAATGAGCCTAAATTTATAATGCATTAGGACTCCTTGAATTTATTCTCTTATTGTGTTTGGAAAGCTTTATGCTGTCCTTTGCCCCGATTCTCTCGTATTTGTTCTCATTTTGCATGTCACCCCAAGCCTTGGAATGAAGAGAAGAAAGTTGGAGAGACAAGAAGATAATAGACTGATGCCGATGGGGTTTGAAGACAACGTGGAGACTCACCTAGGCTTAGGTCGAGTCCCAACTTGAAGGCCGCCTTGGTCCGTGGTAGTCATGGATCTTCCGAGCTAATTCATCTTGAGAATCTCTTGGGATTAGGTATAAATCTCTACCTTAGTACCATGAGATAGGTCTTTCGACGCTGAATGGATTAGATGAGCTTGATGCGACTGTGCGTCCATGATTCACATGTTTTGAAATGTTACTTGCATTTTTTATTAAAACCTCACACGAACCATATTAATCATGCAAACTTGGGTTAAAATTTGTTCTAATTTCGGAATGGTCGGGAATTAGAGCTCTCATTGAACGGTCCATCAATGGCTAGCTTGACGGCTCAAAACTCACAAATTAAAAGCATTCAGCAAGTTTTTTTTTTAATTAACTTAAAATTCCACACATTGGGCGATCAGGATGTTAAACTTGGATAAAATAAATCACTCGGTTTTTTTAAATAAATTGCACAAATCGGTCAATAATCTGTAATCGTGTCGACAACATTCGGCACGAATCGGTCTAAGTTTGTGCTTAGAACGGGTCAAATATACGAAGAACAGATTAATCTCAAACTCGGCTTAATCACATAGGCAAATAGTCAAGCAAAGGGCTAGGTTTCGGATTTTAGGTGAAAACACTTTTAACTTGTAAAAACTGCACTGTCACGATACGGAACAATTTAAAAACAACCCACACACTCGAGACTCGATTACAGACATTGTTTTTATCGGGTCCACAAAAATAACGCCGAATGCTACATGCCTTCTCCATCACCCCGTTTGTTTGTTTTAGGGTAGGATTTGCATACCAAGATATCCTGGTTAATAATCGGTTAACTCACGTAAATTCGGCAGTAACAAAATCCCATCGTTTGTTTATTTATGCTTACTTGTTCCATTTTTGCACTTGTTTGTTATGCGGGTTGAGCCCAATCTTTTAGGATACGATTCACACGGGGTCCAACGCCCCTAACCGTCGATCACGGGGTCTAATCCCCCAATCACTGAGCCCGCATATTAATTTCAATTTCAGTCTTTTCAAACCACACGGTGAGCATGAGTGGAATAATGACCAAATGCAAACCGATCGGGATTCAGTCATTGTAATTTGTATTTTTATTTGAGAGAGGAATGTGAAGGTTTTATGTTGTACATTTATTCATATAAGAATCCCGGTCGGAGAGTTTCTTCGAATTTACGTTGTCAAAATGGGCGAGTCGAGTGCAACCCTAAATCATGCGATAAATAAAAAAAAATGGCAAGGCTAGCAAGTTAGAGTACCGAAAGGGCGTGTGGGATATAGACCAATACTTAATAGAATCCCCGAATTCGGAATTTCCGGTTTCGTACAGACCATTGCCTTAGTATACTAGGTGTATCCTATACCCTTAGACCCGGGCAACTCATCGGCCCACGACCTTCGGGTCGTAAACAGGTAGTGGCGACTCATTTTCACGTGCGTCCGTCGCGCGTTCCCAGGAAGGTGGACACTCCCAAGCCACGTTGCATTTAGGCGCGCGCATGCGTACCCCGACGAGACGAAATTCGGGTGCGCACAACATGTAAAGAGGCCTAACTTCTCTAAGTCGAGAATGTTTTACTTAGCCTCGGGATGCGAGGAAAGAGTCAAGGAAGGGTTTGAGAGTTGGGTGACTCGGTGAAATCCTCGAAAGGATGTTCGGGTGCAGGGGCATGCACGTTCGGGCAAGCTAGGCGCGCGGCTAGACATGCGCGGGCGTGCAGACGCGCAGGCAAGCTCGCGCACGGTGACGGGTGTCACTATTCACCCGAGAGCACGGTCTTCACCTAAAATCACCTAATAGACCTGAAATAATAACTTAAAGACTTCAAATGGAAAAACCAAGTTCACCAATGAACTCTATGGGTCCAAAATGAGTGGGATATGGAGTTTGAGAAACTTCGAACTTAAGTCGGGATGATGAACACCGGCTTTCGACTTAAGAACTAAGGGTTTTTTTTTGGGATTTGTTTCGATTTTTCCTTTGGTTTGTGAATGTTGAAGCTTGCTGCTGCTAACTAGGAGTTGAGAGCATTTCCCAAAGGGAGAAAGCTAGTGAGAAGTGTGCAAGAAGAGAAGTGATTAGCTTAATCACTTTAGAGTAATATATAGGCAAAGCTAATGAGCAATTAACTGAAGAAAAGCTTGATTAAGGCAAGGCTTAGGGGGATCCAAATTTTCTAAGCAAGATAAGGATGAATGTCATCCAAGTATTCTTCATGAAGAAGATCCAAGAAGCATTAATGCTTGGATGGGAACTTGGAGTGTTGTCTTGAAAGACTTTGAGATATTTTGGTGCAAGTGTGCAAGAGAGCAAGAGGATGAGGCCGAAACTTTTGGGGCAAGGGGCAGCCGCCCGTGGACCCCACGACTCAAGAGGAAAGACCGGGAGAAAGCTTGGTCTCGATTGGTCGTGCATTCGAAGTTCGTGGTTCGAATTGAACGTTGAATTATCGATATACACGAGAAAACGGATTAAATGAGCCAAAAATTGGCACTTTTTGACGAAAAATGTCCCGGGTCCGTATGAGGCTCGGATGCCGTTTTTGCTCGTTTCTGGTGACCAGAGCGAAGTTGTCCGCTTCTGACAGCATATCTTGTGTCTGCATCTCACGTTGGTCATTTTGACATGAATTGTCAGACAACGTGAACAATTGACCCTTAAGCCGATAATGCAAACGTGGAGCCGGAGATGTCCTAGGAGGTCGAAACTAGATTTCTCAGATTGCTTTCTGAGTGTGAAACCCTGGGTGTGAAACCCGAATGCAGCGGAGCGGGTAAGAAACCCTGACTGCAGTGGTGCGGGTGTGAAACCCTGGGTGTAAAACTCGAATGCAACGGAGCGGGTGTGAAACCCTGGGTGTGAAACCCGAGTGCAGCGGAGTGGGTGTGAAACCCTGACTGCGGTGGTGTGGGTGTGAAGTCCGAATGCAGCGGAACGGGTGTGAAACCTTGACTGCGGTGGTGTGGGTGTGAAGGCCGAATGCAGCGGAGCGGGTGTGAAACCTTGACTGCGGTGGTGTGGGTGTGAAGCCCGAATGCAGCGAAGCACGTGTGAAACCTTGACTGCGGTGGTGTGGGTGTAAAACCTGAATGCAGGGGAGCGGGTATGAAACCTTGACTGCAGTGGTATAGGTGTGAAACCCTAGGTGTGAAACTCAAATGCAGTGGAGCGGGTGTGAAACCCTGACTACAGTGGTGTGGGTGTGAAACCCTGACTGCAGTGGTGTGGGTGTGAAACCCGAATGTAGTGGAGTGGGGGCGGATGCTGCCCCGAGAACTCTGATTCATTGGAGATCGACGTTGTTGCTAGAGCGATCGCACTTTGTCGAATGCCGAGTTTACTATTGGCCAATTGTGCTTTCGCTGGCGATGCCCAAGCCGTACGATGATGGATTTTGCTTTTCGGAATGCTGTGTGCTGAAGGACTCGAGCTTTGGGGTGGAGTGCCTACGTATCTCGAGTGGTCGGGAATCAGAGTCTGCCGTAGTTCTTGCTTGCTTATGATACCTGTGATCCTGGCGTTACTAGTAGATCATAAGATAAATACTAACAAGTGATAGGTACAGGTGAGCACCAAAAAGAGCGTCGTTGTGACGCACAAATCTTCAGTTTTAGGTCACCTGAGCAACCTGTGAAGAATTTTGCTTCGACAGTGCAAGTAGGTCCCATTTTCGGAGGCCAAGATACAAGGCCTCCAGGGGCTCCCGTTAGCCATGCATGGGCATATCGAGACTTCCCCGACGATGCCCTAGAAGTTCTATTGTTTGTTCGACACGCCCGCCGGCTTTGGACCCTTATCATCCTGATGCCGTAGGGCGACTGCATTCGCAACCCCCCTTGGGAATTTCTGTTCAGATTCGGTCAAACTCAGTCTGTCCATTTCCAAAGAGTTATGACTTGACCCCCGGAGAGGAATGTCTGGGATTTTGGCTCTATGATAGCCTGTTAAAGGGTGGTTGTGACCCATTTGGAGTTATGCAAAGACAAAGAGAAAAGAGAAAGCTCGGGAAACATGTTGCTCCAAGCTAAAAGGGTACACGGGTTCACGCCTGCAGCAAGATGTACCCCCATTTTCCTTTGTCCTTCTGTTGTGTAGGTTGTACCGGACTACTTGGACGGTGTATTCATTTGCCCACTGCACTTGAGGAAGGTTCCCTCTTGGACGGTTGAATGGTATTGGAGAGCCGATCGGGGATTGTGTTGGAATAGATAAACTGGCCACTTCCCTTGGGGATCCCTTGTCCGCACGATGTGTGAGTGACTATGGGGCAATTTTATCTATCTCTAGTTTCGCTTTCCTTTTGCTATGGTCACCCACCTCAGGGCCGCACCTCTCAACCTAAAGGGGAAGAGCTCTCCTTTTGCCACGACCGCCCCAAAGGGTTTCCGGTCGTGCCTCTCTTTTACCCTAACTTTTGCCTAGGCCGTCCAAAACGAGTTTTCGACCTAGCGGGCTCAATTATTTTATCTCTCGAGTTTGCAAGGACGAAGGGTTCGAAGGATTCAACCTCTGAATGCATTGTTTTCTGTCTCCGTCGAGGAGTTGTGTCTTTTGCTCCCCTTTAGTTGGGGTTTATTAATTTCTTAGGATTAGCAGTGCCAGAATTTTAAATCTCAGCGGTACCTTGTTTTGTTCATTGGCGGGTTTTTCCCGCATTTTTTCTCTCTCTCTTCATTGGCAGGTTTTTCTCGCTTTTTTTTGCTCTTTTTTTTTTCCTTACAGCTGGGGTTTGTTTTGTGCCCCGTGTCTTTGTTTGAAACTCCTCGACTTTGCATCGCCGAGGCCGCTTTGGTGTGCTTCGCCTCGTGGAGACTCATTGTGTGTTGGTAGCCATATTTTGTGAGGACCGGCTTTCTTGGAAGTTTTTGACTCTCGTGCACTCAAAAGCTGAACTTCGTGTCATTTGCCCTTGCAAGCGTTACATGTGAATTTCCCTTGTTGTCTAGAAAGAAAATGTAGAATTGCCCTGTGAATGAACAACTGGTGTTACCCCGGTGCAAATGTTGGACGATGATGCCCCAGTCTTCATTTGTTGAAGTGGCTCGTGGCAAGTACTTGATGCAATGTCCCCGATCATTTCTTACTGTTCTTTACAGTGCGTGCCTCCTGGAGGGTGTACGCTGTTGAAGTCACTGGATGTTCAAGGAAGACGATTGCATCAATGCTGAGTGATTCGCTCGATTGTCTTCGTCTTCGACTTCGTAGGGGGTACCTCATCGTCGGACACCTCCCTCGTCAAAGTATAAGGAAAGGGTCCAAGACAAGTTCTCGGGGAAGTGTGAACTCACGCATCGCTTTTCGCCTGTGGTCAATGTGCCCCTGTGAAGGATGACAAAGAAGACAATGCATTAGGCGATTATGCGGTGGTATATGCAGTAAGAAATATGAATGAACCCATGGGAAAAATCCCTTTTTGTCCCGTCTGCGATCCATGGGGTGTCGCTTGTGGATGACATTTGTTTCCGAGAATTTGGTCATCACCATTCTGGAGTGATTAGACCGTGACTGGGGTCACATAAGCATGTTTTCCCAAGTTGTGAGTAGGTATGTGCAACCGTCCTAGGAAAGGCTCGCGGAGCCGGATCCCACGGGGACAAGCGAGTCGAACAGGTCCAACAAAACTAATGGGAGTAAACTGGCAATTTCGTCCATGACTTACGCAAATTGCATCATCTGGGTCCCTGAAAAAAAATGTTACATCGAATTCGTCCCTAGTCACATCGAAGTCGTCTTGGTCACATCAAATTTGTCCCTGGTAACATCAAGTTCGTCCCTCGTCACATCAAATTCGTCCCTGAACACATCGAATTCGTCCCTGGTAACATCAAGTTCTTCCCTGGTCACATCAAGTTCATCCCTGGGCACATCAAATTCCTCCCCGGTCACATCAATTCGGTCCTCTATCACATCAGTTTGGTCCTTGGTAACATCAAATTGATCCCACGGTCCTTTGCCGTTATAACTCCGTGAGAAGCCCAGATTGATGTGTATCAAAAAGATCCTTATGTTATGAACCAGAGACGAGAGGGAGTGATAAAAGAGGGGACAAAAAAAGAGGGAATAAATTGAACAGTTACATAGAAGGATGATATTGATGAATACGATATTTTCCGTCCAGTGTTAACGATAGATTTGACGGAGGGATGAATTTGATATTACCGAGGACCAAATTGATGTGACCAAGGACAACTTCGATGTGCCTAGGGACGAACTTGATGTGACCAAGGACGAACTTGATGTTACCAGGGACGAATTTGATGTGTCCACGGACGAATTTGATGTGGCCAGGGACGAATTTGATGTGACGAGGGACGAACTTGATGTTATCAGGGACGAATTCGATGTGATCAGGGACGACTTCGATGTGACCAAGGACAAATTCGATGTAACATTTTTTTCAGGGACCCAGATGATGCAATTTGCGTAAGTCAGGGATGAAATTGCCAGTTTACTCGAACTAATGGCATTTGTAGATTTTTCTGAAAGATCCAAAGAAAACAGGTAAAAAACTGGAAAAATCTATGAAGAGAGAAAAGAGGGAAATGGCGGTGGTGCACGGTTGAACGGCTCTCAACACGCAACCACCTCATCACGAGGAAGAGTGAGGGTTGTAAGGAAACCCTAGAAAGTGATGGCACGACTGGCCATAGTCGTGGGGAGGAGGAAACGTCGGATGAGCCCGGCTAGATCCCGAGGAGCACCTAGGAGACCAATTCTGTGCTGGAGTAAAACGGCCTGCTGGAGGCTTCAAACTGAAAAACTAAGCTCGGAAATGGACTCGGGGGGTCGAATACATGTGGGATATGAAGTTTGGTCAAGTTTGGTTCGGGTTGGATGGCGGTCGCCGGAAAACGGTCGAGTTTTCGGGCAAACCGGCCTTGATCCGGGCTGTTATGGGGCTGAGCGAAATCTGGAAAATGAGGGGAGTTTGGAGAGTGTTCTTGAGTGAGAAAGCTAGAGAGAGGTTGCAAGAAGAGTTGTGATTAAGGTTAATGATGCATACAAACTTATAGGAGGCTTAAAGATGCATAATTAGTGAAATAAAGTGCAATTAGAGGGGAGTGCTTAGGAGATCCGAATTTTTAAGAGGGATTGGGAAGGGGAAGTTGTCTTAAAAAGGTTGATGGGAAGTGATGGATGGAAGAGTGGAGTTGATGGATGGAAGAGTGGAGTTGATGGGTGTGCGCACCCGAATTTCATCTCGTCGGAGCACGCATGCGCGCGCCTAAATGCAACGCGGCTTGGGAGTATACACCTTCCTATGGGGACGCGTGAGAAGGAGTCGCCACTTACTGTTTACGACCCGTAGGTCGAGGGCCATTGAGTCGCCCGGGTCTAGGGGTATGGGGTACACCTAAATGATAAGGCATTGGAAATACGGAACCGGAAATGACAAATTCGGGGGTTCTATTACGTGCAGGCCTATATCCCGCACGCCCTTTCGGTACTCTAGTTTGCTAGACTTGCCGTTTTGTTTATTTACCGCGTGATTTAGGGTTGCACTTGACTCGCCCGTTTTGACACCGTAAAGTCGATGAATTAATCAAGTTGGACCAAGAACCCGAAAGATGAGCAGGCTTCTGCGTCGAGGAATCGGTTCACTATCCTAGCGTTGACAGTTCGGCAGACCATGGCGGTCGACTCCCTACGTGAATCGAGACTGCGAGTATTCGGGCTTACTCGTCTCTAAGTAGCAATAGACCAACTTGACCGATTCGACACTCAGACTTCTCGCTCGCCGATCGGAATCTTTACAAATGAATGAATGAATGTACAAACAAAATCCTCGCAATGTTCTCTCGAATAATTACAAAGTACAACTGAATAAAGTGAATGGATCCCGACCAGTTTGCATTGGGCCAATATTCTGCTCCGGCTCACCGTGTGTTTTGAATGACCGATAAATAAATTAAGGCAACGCGGGCTCAAAGAGCCGGGGGTCGCGTTTAATCGAACCAACGGTCGGCAAGAGAACCGATTAATTCCCACTGTCACCGTTAGACCGATCGAGCTCCCGGGTGATATCTAAACACGTTTCACACATCCAATCCAAATCGCCTTCCACATAGGCCATACTTGGAGTGTAATGGTGACTCGAGGCTAGATCCCATTCCGCACTCGGGTTGCACGCGCTCAGTGAGTTAGGAGGCATTGGACCTCGTGTTCGGTGATTCGGGGCGTTGGGCCCCGTGTATTACCTAGCCTATGGGTTCGGACCCGAGCCGTGACAAATCAGCAAAAACAAATGGAAAATGGAAGAAAATTGATAAAACTAATGAAAAAACAGACAAAAACAGACAACCACAGACAAGTTCTGTATTAGGCCGAATGTACATGATTTTATCAGTTATTAACCGAGGTTGATTATCAAACAGTGTATCTAACTTAGGCAAACAAAGAGGTGGGCCAAGATATGGTTCTAAGCCAATTACATGTGTGATTTTGGTTTAGAGCTTTATTATGTGAGGTGTCACTGCAGTTTCACCGAATTAGCCAAACTCGTATTTTGATTCTAGATTTGAATCTAGCATTCCGCCTATCCATTATCTAATGTTTGATTAAGCCAAATGCATGATTAATCCGATTTTTGTGTTTTGTGACAGAAGTAACAATGTTGACTACCAAATCTACGATAGAAAGATGGAAACACCGAAAGTGGATGAAAAGGGCTGTGCGAATGAAACTCGCACCCGAACGGGCCGCCCTTTTCCATCCATAGAGCGAGGTGTTTCGTTCTCCTTAACGCCTAGAATGTCGGCGAATCACGAAATGATGGTCATGCCCTTTGAACGGTAAAACGTGTAGGGCGTTTATGTGAATGTTGGGATCACATGACACGAAGAGGTCCAAAGAGGCCTCACGCACTTTGATATGAGCTGCCTCAAATCGGGCCTTGACTCGAGTCATAGCGCACGAGTGCTCCCTAGACACTAATTCTATTCGTGTTATGCTTCTCGATGTTTTGAAATTGTGAATTTTAAAAGGGCACTCTCACCGTTTAGTGATTCGTCGACGCGTTTACGAGTTGATATTCGATTTATCTAATTACTTAGGCCGAGTGGTTCATTTAGCCGAATGGTACGTTCCGTTTCCCCGTTTGTGGAATTGCTCCATGTTTGTGATTATGAGTCACGATTGTTATGGATTTGATGGGTAATTGTTTGAAACTAGCATGTCTAGCATGCAACTAATTCTCAATTAACGATTTAGAAGAAAGATTCGATTGCAAACAATTCCGAGAATCAATTAGAAAGCGGAAGAGGAGATCGCCCTTGACCCGAGGGAGGTCATGAAACTCTCGCCACTCTCCAAGGAGGAAAACCGAGAGCCTTATTGACCCGGCTCGGGTCTCGAATGGTCTCTTACACCGGTTCTAAACGTTTCTCGCATGCATAAAACATCAAGCACGTCAATGACATACATTTTACAAAGCCGATGCCGCGATGATCTTGGAAACACAAACAAACACTCAAACAAACGCAAACACGATATTTAAAGGGAATCGATAAAACGGCGTCGGCTCATGCAATAACATATGCGTGGAGGGAAGACAATACGGGAACCATCTTATTTCGGGGAGGGAGAGGCCATGGTGGCCTCGGATGAGCCAAGGGGAACCCACGGGTCCTTCCCTTGGGACTAGGCCGTGAGTTTCATGGTTCAACCACGCCCAAGACGGTCTCTCCCACCTCGACTTTAGCCGTTTCCCGTCATGCTAACGTGTAATATGTGATGAGCGAACATAAAATGCATGAACCAACCAATTTTGGGGAAAGGGAGGTCATGTTGGCCCCGGATGAACCAAGGAGGCTCTCGGATCCCTTCCTCGGGGCTTAGCCGTGAGCTTCGATGGTTCGAACGAGGCTAAGGTGGTCTCTCTTACCTCGCCTTCAGTTATTTCGTGCCATGATATACATGCTAGAACAATATTCGAGTGTAACAAACGACATATATATGCATGGAAACAAATAAAGGTCGGAACTTGCATGCAAACGAGTGTTATTCATCTTATCACTCCATAACAAGCAAATATCGAGAACCTAACTTCCCTAAGTTGTAGAGGAGTATTACCTAGCCTCGGAACACGAGTAAAGAGTCGGAGAAGTGGCAAAGGGAGTCGGGAGACTCAGCTGGAACGAACAGACCCGAACCGGTGCAGTCGGGTCGACTGGCAGACCCGACTGGCAGTCTGGCTTGTCGGGGCTGTACCGGTTGATTGGGATGGAATTTTCGTGCGGGGCCAGTTGCGTTGGATTTCCAAGAGACTAAGGATCGCGCCTATGGTGGTTTCGGGAGGAGAGCATGCGTAGATTTTCCGGAAATCAAAAACAAAGTCGGGTTAGTAAAAAATGACAGACCCAGTCGAGACGAAATAGACCCGACTGGCACCCGATGAAGAAACGGGCCTACAGGAGGCTCCCGGTGGTCTTTTAGCTCAAGGTCAGTGGCATTGGACTCCTAACTGAGTGAAGATCACGGTGATAGGTGGTTCGTAGCGAGATTCAACCTGAGATGACCTGTACGTTCCTGCAAAGTTCGGGTTAGAAAAGAAAACCAGAGGAACAAACCTGACTGGCACCCGATGAAAAAACGACTCTACGGGGGGCTCCCGGTGGTCTTTTGGCGCAAGGTCAATGGCATTGGACTCCTAACTGAGTGAAGATCACGGAGATAGGTGGCTTGTGGTGAGATTCAACCTGAGCTGACCTGTACGTTCCTGCAAAGTTCGGGTTAAAAAAGAAAACTATAGGAACAAACCCGACTGGCACCTGATGAAGAAACGACTCTACGGGAGGCTCCCGGTGGTCTTTTGATACAAGGTTGGTGGCATTGGACTCCAAACTGAGTAAGGATCATGCCTGCAGTGGTTTCATGAGGATTGTACATGTTGATTTTCCTGAAAGATGCAAAGAAAATCGGTAAAAAACTAGAAAAATCTATGAAGGGAGAAAAGAGGGAAATGGCGGTGGTGCACGGTTGGACGGCTCTCGGCACGCAACCACCTTGTCACGGGGGAGAGTGAGGGTTGTAAGGAACCCCTAGAAAGTGATGGCACGATTCACCATAGTTGTGGGGTGGTGGAAATGTCGAGGAAGCCTGGGAAACTATGAAAATGCCTATGGAACTCGGTTCTGGACAGAGCTGGTTTGGGCTGCTGGAGGCTTCAAATCGCAAAACTAACACCGGAAATAGACTCGGGAGGTCGAATACATGTGGGATATGAAGTTTGTAAGTTGAATCGGATGGCGGGACTCGTCCAGAAACTGGGAAAACGCCTAAGTAAACTGTTTCTGGTCAGTGCTGGTTCGGCAAGCTGGAAGCTTCAAATGCTGAAACGGACCTCGAAAATGGACTTGGGAGGGAGAATACATGCGGCGTATGAAGTTTGGTTGAAGTTGGCATAGGTTGGGCGGCGGTCGCCGGAAAACGGTTGAGTTTTCGGAGAAAACGGCTTTGTTTCGGGGCTGTGCAAGGGCTGGACGACTTGGGCTTGCTGCTGGAGTTGGAGAGGATTTGGGAGATTCTCCTAGAGTGAGAAAGCTAGAGAGATGTGCAAGAAGAGTTGTGATTAAAGTGTCTTGCAATTAGGCACTTATATGATGCCTTAATGAGCCAAATTAGTGAGTTTAAGTGTAATTAGAGGGGGGGTGCTTAGGGGTTCCGAATTTTGGAGGGAAGATTAGGGTGGGGAAGTTGTCTTGTTGAGTGTGGGGAAAGGAAGAGAAGGGAAATGAGAGTTGATGGATGGAAGCATGGATGGGAAGTGTGTAAGAGATATTTTGAAATGGGTGGATGAGGCTTATTTGGCTTCTCCTTAGAGAAGAACCATGGCTTGCGGCTCGGCTCGGCTTGGATAGCTCAAGGGTCCCACTTGATTAGGAAGAAAGCCGGAAGAAGCTCAGGGCTCGATTGATCGCGCATTCGATTTCTGTGGTTCGCTTGAACGATGAATTATCGATGTATGCGCGAATACGATTTTAATGAGCATAATATTGACATTCTTCGTATAAGTGAATGCTCGGGAGTCTCGGGGACTCAAAAACCAGTTTCGCTCCATTTGGATGATTGAAGTGAAGTTGTCCGTTTCTGTCGCTTGTTCGCCCCTCTGCTTGCTGTACTGCTCGTGTCGGCGTGCTTTGTGCTTTGGGCAGAACGGTTTACTTGTCGACCCCGGCTGGAGATCGATATCCGGAGGCATCCTAGGAATCCGCGAACGGGGTTTTCTTAGTGTTTCCCGAGTGTTCTGATGTGTTCGGAGACCACTGTGATCTCCGTTTGTCAAAAACGAGTCTCGAAGGCTTATCGGGAGGAGTTCGTGACCATTGAAACGTCACTCGGGAGATCGGTTTGATTTGCTTGGTTCAAACCGAAATGATTTCCTAGCCCTTGGGGGTTGTTGGGAGTGGGTGGTGCAACGCTCGGACGTCAATATTTTCTTGAATGAGCTCTGTGCACAAGATTCCCCGTGAGAGGGGCCCTTTTGTTATCGGAATGGTACTCGGAAAACCTAAATGGATTATGCAATGCAATCGGGGTTTATCTCCCAAGCTCTTGAGGTCCCTGGGATTGATTGGCGTAGATTTAGTGCACTGAAGATTTGTTAAAAGGATCTCCGGCTATGTCTTTCTATAGAAAGAGCCCATTTTTCCCCGTCGAGACTCACTCGGGAGACCAAGACGAACTCCAAAAGGCAGTCTGAAACTTGTTCCTTGGTCCCGGTGGTCCTTGGGTGTGTGCAGGCCTTTTTCTGGGTGCCGTTTATCTATTCGTGAATTGGGCCTCCAGGGGTCCTTGTAAGGAAAGGCGTCTGCGGAGGTTCGGGGGTGCCTCGGCTTAAGCAGGAGGCATTTAAAATGCGCTCGAAGGTGTCATTGGTCATTTTGGTACCAAGAGGGATTTTTAGAGTCCCATATTGGATACCTTTTGACGTTCCGATGATCCGGCGATAAATAGTACCAAAGTATCGGCCTCTGCTGCTTTCAGGGTTCGTTGTTCGGCTTTTCTTCTAACCGCGCTCCTGTGCGTTCTCTAGTGGACCTTGCTTCTCTTCTGTATTCGGCGCCCCCATGTCCGTGCGTTCTCCTCCGATTGCCGGGTCACGAATAGTAACCCGAGCTTCGGTCGGGAGTCCTTGTGTCGGGAGCTAGTGGGGCAAAATGGGGTGCTGACAATGGGTGTAAGAGATATTTTAAATTTGAGTGGTGGAGGCTCATTTGGCTTGCCTCTAGAGGAGAGCCATGGCTTGCGGCTTGGCTAGCTCAAGGGTCCCACTTGACTAGGAGAAAAGCCGGAAGAAGCTCGAGGCTCGATTGGTCGCGCGTTCGGTTGCTGGGGTGACCTGGGGACTCGAAAGCCGGTTTTGCTCATTTTTGGATGATCGGAGTGGAGTTGTCCATTTCTGTAGCTTGTTCGCGCCTTTGCGTGATGTACTGCTCGTGTCGGCGAGCTTCGTGCTTTAGGCGGAACAGTTTACTTGCCGACCCCGATTGGAGATCGGTAAAGGGAGACGTCGTAGGGATCCGTGAACGGGGCTCTCTTAGTGCTTCCCAAGTGCTTTGGTGTGTTCAGAGACCACTGCAATCTTCGTTTGTCAGAAACGAGTCCCGAAGGTTTACCGGGAGGTGTTCGTGACAATTGAAACGTCACTCGGGAGAATGGTATGATTCGCTTGGTCCGAGTCGAAATGATTTCCTAGCCCCTAGGGGTTGTTCGGAGCGAGTGGTGCAAAGCTCGGACGTCAACATTTCCCCGAATGAGCTCTGAGTGCAAGATCCCGGGTGAAAGGGGCCCTTTTGCTGCTGGAACAGTACTCAGGAAACTCAGGAGGCCAAGTTGAACTCCGAAAGGCAGTCTGAAACTTTTTTTATGGTCTCGGTGGTCCTTGGGTATGTGTAGGCCTATTTCCGGGTGCCGTTTACTTGTCCGTGGATCAGGAGTCCCGGGAATGCCCCAGCTTAAGAAGGAAGCTTCTGAAATGCGATCGGAGGTGCCATTGGTTATTTTAGTACCAAGTGGGATTTTTAGAGTCCCATATCGAATATCTTCTGACGCTCCGGTGATCCGTCGATGAATGGTGCTACAATGCCGGCTTCTGTTGTCCCGAGGCTTACTGCCTGTCTGCTTCCTCTAACTGCCCTCTGAGCCTTTTTGGAGCACCCTGCTTCTCTTCTGTAGTCTGTGCCCCCAAGTCCGCGCGTTCGCCTCCGTCGGCCCGAGTCATGAATAGCAATCTGAGCTTTGGTGAAGAGTCATTTGTTGGAGCCAATGGACCAAAATAGGGTGCTGACACTTGGTACGACTCCCGAGCGAGGACTTCTATTATGAACGGGGCGGGCACAGCGGTGGACCTCGTGAACCCTACGGCGGTTTTCGCCAGGACGCACTCGATCACGAATAGGGGAGAGCTCTCCATTTTACTCTCCTGCTCCCTTACGGTACAGACACTGATCATGTTGATGGTAGGTCCCGAGCTCGCCCCGTGATCAGGAAGAGGATTGACTTGCACGTTCGAGGACCTGATGGCATTAAAGGAAATCTTGTTGGCGTCGATCATCTTCTGAACCTCCTCCCGTAATTTCCAACAGTTGTCGATGGTGTGATCGGGAGCACCTGAGTGGTATTCGCAGCGTAAGGTCTGATCCTGGTTTGCCGAGATGAAATTGGGGTTCTAAACCACTGGTCGGATCTTGTTGCCCAAAAGAAGTTGCCGGTATACGTGAGAGAGTGGGACCGGCAGGGGTGTGTATTGTGCGCGTGGCCGTGGTTGCATGCCACCTTGCTGACCCTGTAGGGCTGGGGCCCGCTGCGCCGACTGAGGTGTTCTCGAAGCCAGGGGTCTATATTGCTGGGTCTGAGGAGGAGCGGGGTTGTACTGATGGACGATTTGTTGCAGGATCGGTGGAAGTGGAGCCAGCGGGGCAGAATAATAAACTACCTGAGCGGAGTGTTGAGGCTGATAATGCGCGGGTGGAGGAGCATATGTGGAGGCGGTAGGCGGTGCGGCTGTGAAGCTCATTGAGTATTGTTGAGACTCATAATGTCTTAAGTTGACGGCGTTGACTGAAACCTCCTTGCCCCTTCAACCGCTAGTGGGGGCCGTTACTGCGGGGATCTTCCTTGAAGACTCTCCTTCCCTCTTCTTCATTGGGCCTTTTATCCTTTCGAGCTTTGTCACACCCCATTTTGACTCACCATTCCAAACAATGACATCAATAATGGTCCAGACCATGACTTGAGCAAGAATACAAAAACGGCTCAACAAAGCAAGAAAATCACTATTCACCTCAAGTCAGCAAAATCGAGCAGATGACATATGCACACGAAAGAAGAATGGCCTTGGTCATCAGAAGCCAACAGAGTGACTAGAGAGCTCAACAACGTCCAAAACCGGCATTTTTAGTATATCACATGGACAGTCCAATTTTCCGATAGTTCGCTTGATCATCAGAAGATAGCCAATATTGGACTCTAAAAATCCACTCCAATGCCAAACAGATGAAAAGTGTCTTCAAACACATTTTGGGAATCATCTGCTCTATACAAAACAACTTTCTGTATACAGACAACTTTTCAGTGGAAGTCCAACAATGCCGGTTTCTCAGAGAAGAGTTAATTCCAAATGTCAAATGCAATTATGCCCCACAAGCATACAGAGCATGAGGAATACTTCAGATTGTCTCTTGGAAGCCACATAGACACTCCAAATGACTTCCGAGTGATAAAACAGGCATACCCCTATTCGAAAATGCATAACCGGAGACTGGTCTGATGGAATTACGGCAAACGAAGTTCATACTGCATTGCCTTGAAAACTCTAGCAGACATTCGCAATTGGGCAAAACAGATAGCAAAACCCCTTTCAGTTTCTCGAGTAACCTCCGAGGAGCATAAATGGTCATTTTCAGTGGAACTTTATATCTGGAGGTCCTTTTTACGGAAACTTGACGCCGGATGCCTAGCCTACACAGTGCTAGCCTTCCCAAGGCTCAACGTGGAATCGTCGGAATGAATCATACAACTCACCTAGACCTCCCGAGCAGTGCTTTAGAGATATAAGATGTACTTTTCAAGTCCTTAGAGGTCTGATCACAACAAACAGTGATTACAGTGATCTCCGGAGTGTCCAAGCAACTCAGAAAGCATTCTGAGAAATCCAGTTTTGGCCCCCTAAGACGTCTCCGGCTCCACATTTGCATTACCAGCTTAATGGTCAATTGTTCACGTTGTCTGACAATTTATGTCCAAATTATCAACGTGAGATGCAGACACAATATATACTGTCAGAAGCGGTTAACTTCGCTCTAGTCACTTGTAATGAGCAAAACCGTCTTCCGAGCCTCATACGAACCCGGGACATTTTTCCTCGAAATGTGCCAATCTTGGGCTCATTAAATCCGTTTTCTTGCGTATATCGACAATTCGACGTTCAATTCGAACCACGAGTTTCGAATACGCAATCAATTGAGACCCAAGCTTTCTCCCGATTTCTCCTCTTCGGCCGTGGGACCCATGAATTGTCCAAGGGCAACTCCTCCCTTACCAAACCGTCCACCCCAAGCTTCTCTTGCACACTTGCATGAAAATATCTCTAAGTCTTTCAAGACAACACTCAAGCCCTCATCAATGCTCATCAATGCATTTGGCTTCTTCTTCATCAAGATACTTGGCTCATATTCATCCTCATCTTCATTAGCAAAATCGACTTTTGTTAATCAAGGGGATAATTGTGCTTTATTTTGCTTAATTACTCATTAGCTTTGCCTATATATTGCTCTAAAGTCATTAATCTAATCATTTCTCCTCTTGCATGCTCTCTCTAGCTTTCTCCCTCTAGGAAGATGCTCTCAACCCCTCCTTAGCTCCAGCAGCAAGCATCCATCTCCTAGCAACAAAAACCAAGCCAAAATCCTTAGAGTTTAAGTCGGAGTCCATGACGGTCACTATTCCGACTTAGATCCAAAACTTCTCAAACTCCATGGACCATATGTTTTGGACCCAAGGAATTTATTTCTGAACTCAGATTTTCAGTTTGAAGTCATTTGTTCATCATTTCAGGTAGATTTCATCATTTCGGGTGAAGATTGTGCTCTCGGGTGAATAGTAACACCCATCACCGTGCGCCCGTGCACGCTGCCGTGCTCCCGTCTGCCCGCGCGCTCCAGCTCGTCCACCTGCACCCAGCGCCTGCCTACGCACCCGCCTGCGCATCCGCACGCTCGTGCACGTCCAGCCGTGTGTCTAGCTCGCCCAAACGTGTATGCCCTTGCACCCGAACATCCTTCCGACGATTTCACCGAGTCACCTGACTCTCAAACCCTTCCCCGGCTCTTTACTCGCATCCCGAGGCTAGGTAAAACATTCTCGACCTAGAGGAGTTAGGGTTCTTTACATTTCTTGCATGTTTATAGAGTAATATGGTGTTTTAAGCATGCTTTGCTTGCAAGTTTACATTTTTAAGTACTTTCCATTTTATATCATGTATGTTTATCCTTGATTTACGTGTTATCATGTCGAGAAACGTTTAGATCGTAGTTGGGAAGAACATCCCGACCCGAGAAAGGCAAAGAGCTCACGGATTGCCTTCCTAGAGAGGTGACCGAATGCTCTTTTGCTCTTTCCGGGCAAGAAACGATCTTCTAGACCCAATCCAAGTTTGATTCCCGAGCTTCATCGTGTTTTCTCACGTGCATGAAGTTGGTATTGTTTTCTCGATTCCTTAAATAATATGTTTGTGCATGTTTCCATGTTTGAATGTGTTATTTAAATCATGGCAATACCGACTTTCGTTTAATCATGTCATTTATCGTGTTTGTTGCTTGAGCATGCGAGAAATGATTCGAAACGAGACGGGGAAACCTCGTGGAACCATATTTGGGCCATGGGACCTCTCGGCTTTCTCCAAGGAGAAGTGGCCGAGAGTCATACGGGTTGAATGAGGCTTCCTCTCCCCGTTTTGGGTCCGTTCTCGGATTTCGTGCAATTCGCAATTTCAATAACATCACAAACATCGCATTGAAACGTCTCTTTTAAGCAATATGCATGGATTCACAATTCGGAGACCCTTTCAGGCCTATTAGGACTCAAAGATGTGTTTGGTCTTTCTTGATCGAATCATCCTCAGTCTATCTTGACCCGTCTTGGTCACCGATGCGCGAATCGTTTTCATAATTAATGCATTCGGCAATAATCTTAAGCATTAATTTCACGAACGGGTTAATCGGGACGCTTACACAGTTAATTCATTCAATTTAAGCAACTTTGCACGAACTGGACATTAATTTGTAACTCGCGTCGATGAATTACAAAATGGTGTTAGTGCCCTTTTTAAAACCCTCATACTTTCAAATACATATTGTGTTGCTTCTCTTTTCTGAAAACAAATCTTCAAATTAAGGGCAAGAACATCATTTTATGATTTGGCGTCATCCTAGCAGAGTTAGAGTGCTAGTCGGGTATTTTGTATCAAAACATGATCACCTGATTAATCTCTTAATTCGATCTAACCAAACGCTAGAAATGGTTAGGTGAAACTCTAGGTTTCAAATCTAGAGTCAAAACATGAGTTGGGTTAATTCAGTGATAACTTCAGTGTCACAACACCGAATCACTGTAAAAACAATCTACAAAACACGAGACGTGATTACGAACATCCGATATATCAGGTTCTCAAACTAAAGCCGAATGCTAAAATGTTGGCACGTGCTTGTTTGTCTAGGGCAGGATTTGCATGCCAAAATACCCCGGATTAACAACTTGTTGAAACACGTACACTTAACAATAACAAACACTTTGTCTGTTATGAACATGTTGCGTGTTACATTTTTGCACTTGTTTGTTATGCGAGTCGAGCCTGATCCTTAGGCCGAATAATATTAGGGTTCAACGCCCTAATCATCGATCACAGGGTCTAACGCCCTAATCATCACTCACAGGGTCAAATGCCCTAATCATCGATCACAGGGTCCAACGTCCTAATCATCACTCACAGGGTTCAACGCCCTAATCATCGATCACAGGGTCCAACGCCCTAATCATCACTCACAGGGTCCAACGCCCTAATCATCGATCACAGGGTCCAACGCCCTAATCATCACTCACAGGGTCCAACGCCCTAATCATCGATCACAGGGTCCAACGTCCTAATCATCACTCACAGGGTCCAACGCCCTACTCAATGAGAGCGTGCATTGAATTTCAGTTCTTCGTTCTTTTCCTTAAACTCACCGTGAGTTAGAGCGGAATAATAACCGAACACGAATCGACTGGAATTTGACCCTTTTTGTAATTTATATTTATTGTTTTCGAGAGAATTGTAAGGATTTTATTTTGTACATTCATTCTGTAAGAATTCCAGTTGGTGAGCGAATGGTCCGAGAGTCGAATTAATCGAATCGGTCTAATACTTGCCCAAAGGAAAGTAAATCCAAGATCTCGCGATTCTGGTTCACGTAGGAATTCAGAGTGCGTTTGGATTTAGAGTTAATTTAAGTTGAGTTTTGGTTTTAATTGGTTTATAATGATTGTATTAAATTATGATAAAACGTGTTAAAAAATAATAAATAATTGAGTGAAAGTAATGATTAAGTAATGATTGTGTTGTTGAATTATGAAAAAGTAATGAATAGTTGAGAGAATTTAGGTTACGTTTGGTTTCATAGTAGGATTTTAAAATCAGATTTTGATTTTGATTTTGAGTGGAATAAATGGGGCCCACCCTTTGACTTTGTATGAATTATGTTGTTTTGTTGTGAAAAAAAGTGGTATAAATGGGACCCACTCTTTGACTTTGTATGAGTTATTTTGTTTTGTAGTGGATAGAGTTAAGTTAGAATTGTAATTTTAAAATAAAATTGCAAAACCAAACAGGCCCTTAATATTAAAAATTGAATTGAATGGTTAAAACAAATTTTAAAAATGAAAAAAAGTAATGATTGTGATGTTGAATTGAAAATAAGTAGAGTTAAGTTGAGTTGAGTTGAAAATATTTTAAAAAACAAACACATCCTCAACCTCCGCGGTTCGATGAACTATAACGCAATATTTTGAACCAATATCCCGACACACGGGTTTACTTCTCTCTTGGCTTCTCAACCGACATCGTTTAATTCATCGAATTTCGATGTCAAAACGTGCGAGCCAAGTGCAACCTAACTCACGCGGTAAATAATGAAACATGCAAGCCTAGCAAACCAGAGTACCGAAACGGCGTGCGGGATATAGGCTCGCACGTAATATGAACCCCCGAACTCGGACTTTTCGGTTCCGCACATATCAATGCCTTAACAACAACTAGGTGTTCCATACCCCTAGACCCGGGTAACTTATCTGCCCTCGACCTTCGGGTCGTAAAATGATAAGTGGCGACTCCTTCTCACGCGTGTCCGTCACGCGTCCCCACGGGAAGGTGGACCTCCCAAGCCGCGCGATCCAAAAGCGCACGATACAAGCCCCGACGAGAGTCCACATTTGGGTCCGTACAGCTCGGCGACTCCCCTGGGGATAGACTTAGTGGGTTTAAGCTCGACCCGTTTGCTTTGCTTGCATGTTTATTTACCGTTTTCAGTACATTTCCCGCTTATCTACTTTACGCACTTTTATTTAAAAACACTTGCATTGTACATCACGCTAGCACTAAGTACCTATGGGTCGCATCCCGCGATCAATTTTAGGCAACCCAAGTTAGACAAGAGTTCGAAGTAGGGGTACGGCGCACAATTCAACTGTCGCTTAGGCCTTTAAAATAATCCCGCTCGATTTCAAGGAATTGGCACCCTTGAGTCGGGAGCCCCCATCTCTAGCTAGATGTTATCCCTGAGTACTCAAATCATGCATAAACAAGGACTGTCATGCTGGACCAAAATAAATTTTCATGCCGTCAACCAACCCAAAGTTCAGTCTTTAAGTCGGCCCGTAGTTTTCTTTTTAGGCGGGCCTTTTGCTGTTTTTTTACAAAGAGCGATGTACATTGTAACAAATACAATTATAATTTATTCTTTCTGCACCTGCATGCATGTTTTCAAACAAACTAGGACATTGCATTGGTTTATTGCTTAAGTTCCCTTTTTCAAATGAACCATCTTCGTAAATCTGGGAACTTGAATCAAATCAATGCAACGACATTAGCTTTTGAAAACTCATACATTTTATGCATTCAATGTTTGCACAGCAACTACCATGTCCCGTATGAGAAGCAAGTTGTACCAACCTTCGCAGGTAGACCACCCGCGGTCTTCACCTCTCCATGGCGAGACGTGCTATGACTAGAGGTCGTCCAGCCCGACCACCCACCCCACATGACCGGCGAGTCATGCCAACCTTCGCGGGCAGGCCACTTGCGGCCTTCACCCGTCCTCCATGGCAAGGCGAGCTGTGGACCGAGGGTCAACCTACCTTCCCAAGCGAGACTAACCGACACTAACTTCTTGCTAACAGAGAGCGTCACCGCGTGATCAGATGCACATCTCTCCGCAAGACCCTACGCCTCTACTAGCGACTAAGCGCGCCTCACACATGTCCAAACGCATCACCACGTACCACATGCACGCACCGTCAGCACATCTTCTATGTGTACCGATGCACGTCTCTCGGTGTGCTCGCACGATGCTTACTAAGCCAGTTCGCTTTCCTACACTCTTGCATTGAAATCTTGAACAGTTCATGCTCCTTCATTATTTCCTTTTCCCATTGTAGGAAATCCACAACAAGAAGGGAGCTTGAATATTGAACGACCACAATTGAGACAACAAACGTCTCTCATCCAGTTCCTTGGGATTTCAACATTGAGTTCCCACCCTCTCTTCACAAAGATCACAAGCAAATCAGAGTCATCGCTTTGCAGCGCCCTGCGCTGTTCCTCAGCATTAACCTTTGCTTTTGCATTTCTTGCACTTTCCACCTCATCCACCTCCGTTGCGGTCGCCGATTGAATACGGGGACAGCACACGCAATCTTCTTTAAACTCTCTTTTGCTTTAATTTAAATGCATTCCCACAAATGGGCTCCCGACATGAACAAATCCTTCAATGGTGCATTAGGACAGTCTCGAAGACGCCCTATTAGTTCTGTCAGACCTGTTCGACATGCTTGTCCTCAAGGGACCCAGCTCCTCAAGCCTTCCCTAGGGCGACTGCACATGCCTACTCACAACAAGGGAAAACATGCTTATGTGACCCCCAGTCACGGTCTAACCACTATAGAGTGGTTGTCAGCACCCCATTTTGGCCCACCGGCTTCCTACGCGAGAATCTCCGACCAAAGCCCAGGTTACTACTCATCACCCGACGATCAGAGGCGAATATGCGGGCACAGAGACATGAATTACAGGAGAAAAGCAAGGTAAACTAAAAAGGCAGAGGAAAGCTGTCAAAAGAACAGACAAACGAGGAACCCCGAAAACAGCGGAGCCGGCACTGTGGCACTATTCATCGCCGGATCACCGGAGCGTCAGAAGATATCCAATATGGGACTTTAAAAATCCCTCTTGGTAGCAAAATGACCAATGGCACCTCCGAGCGCATTTCAGAAGCCTCCTGCTTAAGCCGGGGTACTCCCGAACATTTGTAGACGCCTTCCTGAAGGGCTCCCGGGACGCCCTATCCACGGACAAGTAAACGGCACCCGGAAACAGGCCTACACACACCCAAAGACCACCAGGACCAAGGAATAAGTTTCAGACTGCCTTTCAGAGTTAGTCTTGGTCTCCCGAGTGGATCTCGACCCGGAGAAAGGGCCCCTTTTTGCACAGAAACGTGGCCAGAGACGCTTTTAATGAACCGTCAGTGCACGAAATCCGCGCCAACCAATCCCGAAGACCTCAAGGCTTGGGAAAATGAACCCTGATCGCATTGTACAATCCATTTAGGTTTCCCGAGTACTATTCCGGCAATAAAAGGGCCCCTTTCAAGCGGAATCTTGTGCTGAGAGCTCATTCGAGGAAATGTTGACGTCCGAGCTTTGCACCACCCACTCCCAACAACCCCCAGGGGCTAGGAAATCATTTTGGCTCGGACCAAGCAAATCATACCGAGCTCCCGAGTGACATTTTAATGGTCATAAACGCCTCCCGACAAGCCTTCGAACACATCAGAACACTCGGGAAACACCGAGAAAGCCCCGTTCGCGGATTCTTAGAACGCCTCCGAATATCGATCTCCAGCCGGGGCCGGCAAGTAAACCGTTCTGCCCAAAGCACAAAGCATGCCGACACGAGCGGTACATCACACAGAGGCGCGAACAAGCGACAGAAACGGACAACTTCACCCCGATCATCCATACGGAGCAAAACCGGCTTTCGAGTCCCCGGGACGCCCGAGCATTCACCCATACGAAGAATGTCAATATTAGGCTCATTAAAACCGTATTCGCGCATACATCGATAATTCGTCGTTCAAGCGAATAACGGAAATCGAATGCGTGATCAATCAAGCCCTGAGCTTCTTCCGGCTTTCTGCCTAATCAAGTGGGACCCTTGAGCTAGCCAAGCCGAGCCGAGCCGAGCCAAGCCGCGAGCCATGGCTCTCCTCTAAAGACAAGCCAAATGAGCCTCCACCACACATTTTCAAAATATCTTCTTACACCCATCACTTCCCTTCTCCCATCCATCACCTCCCATCACCTTTCAAGACAACTTTCCCACCCTAATCTTCACTCCAAAAATTCGGATCCCTTAAGCACCCACTAATTGCACTTAGTTTTCACTAAACAAGCCATTAAGTCTTCCTTTATAAGCCCATTGCATCATTAACTTAATCACAACTCACCATCCATTCTCTCTCAAGCTCTCTCACTCTAGAAAATCCTCTTAAGCCCCTTAGAGCTCAGCATTTTTCAGAAATTCGTACAGCTTTCCCTCAGCCCGAAACAAAGGCAAAATTGGCGGAAAACTCAACCGTTTTCCGGCGACCGCCACTCAACCCGAACCAAACTTGACCAAACTTTATATCCCACATGTCTCGACTGGATCTGTCTTTTTTTTACTAACCCGACTTTGTTTTTTGATTTCCGAAAACTCTACGCATGCTGTCCTTCCGAAACCACTGCAGGCATGATCCTCAGTGAGTTAGGAGTCCAATGCCACCGACCTTGCAGCAAAATACCACCGGTAGCCTCCGGGACAGCCATTTCTTTCTGACCTGCCCAGTCGGGTCAATTCCGCCCAGTCGGTTCTGTTTTCTGCTAGCTAACCCGACTTTGTTTTCGATTTCCAGAAAATCTACGCATGCTGTCCTTCTGAAACCACTACAAGTGCAATCTTTAGTCTCTTGGGAATCCAACGCAACTGGCCCCGCACGAAAATTCCATCCCGATCAACCGGTACAACCCCAATAAGCTAGACTGCCAGTTGACCTGACTGCACCGGTTCGGGTTTGTTCGTTCCAGCCGAGTCTCCCGACTCCCTTTGCCACTTCTCCGACTCTTTCCTCGTGTTCCGAGGCTAGGTAACATTTCTCTACGACTTAAATGGGTCCAAGGAGCTCTCTTTCGTTCCGAAATCAGTCGGTTCCCGTATTTATTTTATTTTATTTTATTTCGTTGTTGCATGAGCCGACGCCGTTTTATCGATTCCCTTTAAATACGATATTTGTGTTTGCATTATGTGCTTGTTGGCGCACCCAAGATCATGGCGGCATCGGCTTTATAGAATGTGTGTTATTATCATGTTTGACGTTTTACGCATGCAAGAAACGGTCAAAACCGATTCTTGGAATTGATTGTAATCACAATTTTCATTTAATCATTGGTTTCATGTTAATTCGTATGTTAGGTACGTTAATATCGAACAATCATTTCATTGATCCATAACAATTGAGGTTCGCGGTCTCAATCATTAAACCACTTCACAAACGGGAAACAGGACGTACCATTCGGCTAAACGAACCACTCGTCCTAAGTGATTGGATCAATTGATTATTAATTCGTAAGCGCGTCGATGGCTCACGGAACGGCGAGAATGCCCTTTTTCCTTAAAAAGCCCACAATTTCAAAACACCAAGACGTGTAACACGAATAGAATCGACGTCTAGCGAGTACTCACGTGGTATGACTCGAGTCCGGGCCCGACTTCTTCGTGTCACAAGATCTTCAATTTGTACACGAACATCACACGTTTTATTATCCAAGGGCATAATCTTCATTCCGTGATTCACCGATACCCTAGGTGTTAGGGAGTTGGAAACACCTCGATCTATAGGCGAGAAAGGGCAACCCGTTCGGGTACGAGTTTCATTCGCACGGCCCATTCCGTTCACTTTCGGTGTTTCTATCTTCCTATCGTAGATTCGGTGGTGAACATTTTATTTCAGTTACAAAACACAAAAAACCGGATTAATCATGCATTTGGCTTAATCAAACATTAGATAGTGAATAGGTGGAATACTAGATTCCAATCTAGAGTCAAAACACGAGTTTGGCTGATTCGGTGAAACCGCAGTGTCACCTCACTGAACAAGAGTCTTAAAACAAGTACACACATGTAATTGGCTTAGAACCCTATTCTAGTCCACCATCTATGTTTGCTTAGGTTAGACACATTGTTTGCTAATCAACTCCGATTAATAACTGATTAAATCACGTACATTCGACTTAGTACACCACTTGTCTGTATTCACCGATATTTGTCAGTTGTTGTCTGTATTTCATCAATTTTAATCAGTTTTCTTCTGTTTTATTCTTGCTTTTGCTGATTTGTCGCGATTCGGGCCTGAGCCCATAGGTTACGTGTTACACGGGGCCCAACCCCCCAAACCACCGAACACGAGGTCCAACGCCTCCTAATTCACCGAGCTCTTGCAACCCGAGTGCGGAATGGGATCTAGCCTCGAGTCACCATCACACTCCAAACATGGCCTACGTGGAAGGCAATTTGGATTGGATGCGTGAAACGTGTTTAGATATCGCCCGGGAGCTCGATCGGTCTAACGGTTACAGTGGGAACTAATCGGTTCTCCTGCAGACCGTCGGTTCGATCGGACCCGACCCCCGGCTCCTTGAGCCCGCGTTGCCTTAATTTATTTATCGGTCATTCAAAACACACGGTGAGCCGGAGCGGAATATTGACCCAATGCGAACCGATCGGGATCCATCTACTTTATTCAGTCGTATTCTGTAATTATTCGAGTGTACATTGTGAGGATCTTATCTGAACACTCACTCATTCATTTGTAAGGATCCCCGATCGGCGAGCGAGAGGTCCGAGTGTCGAACCGGTCAAGTCGGTCTACTGTTACCAAGAGATGAGTAAACTCGAATACTCGCGGTTTCGGTTCGCGTAGGGAATCGACCATCACGGTTTGATAAACTGTAACGCTAAGATAGTGAACCGATTCCTCGATGCACAAGCCTACTCATCTTTCGGACTCTTGGCCCAACTTGATCAATTCATCGACTTTACGGTGTCAAAACGGGCGAGTCAAGTGCAACCCTAAATCACGCGATAAATAAACAAAAATGGCAAGCCTAGCAAACTAGAGTACCAAAAGGGCGTGCGGGATATAGGCCCGCACGTAATAGAACCCCCGAATTCGGAATTTTCGGTTCCGCATGACCATTGCCTTAGCATTTAGGTGTACCCCGTACCCCTAGACTCGGGCGACTCAACGGCCCTCAACCTACGGGTCGTAAACAGTAAGTGGCGACTCCTTCTCACGTGTGTCCGTCGTGCGTCCCCGGGAAGGTGGACACTCCCAAGCCGCGTCGCACAGGCTTCGCGCATACGTGCCCCGACGAGATGAAATTCGGGTGCGCACAGTGGTGATGACCAGATTCCCGGAAACAAATGTCGTCTGTACGAGGCACCCCATGGGTCGCGGGCGGGACAAAAAGAGATTTTCCCATGGGACTACCCTATATTTCTTACCACATATTCCCCTGCACAATCGCCTAATGCATTGTCTTCTTTGTCATCCTTCACAGGGGCACATTGACCACAGGCGAATAGCGATGCGCGAGTTCATGCTTCCCCGAGAAGTTGTCTCGGACCCGTTCCTCATACTTCAACGAAGGAGGTGTATGAGGATGAGATACCCCCTTACAAAGCTAAAGATGCAGACAATCGAGCGAATCGCCCAGTATCGATGCAACTGTCTTCCTCGAACATTCAGCGGCTTCAGAAGCATGCACCATCCAAGAGGCATGCACTGTAAGAATAGCAAGATACAATCGGGGATAACGATTGTACAAGGCGTCTCCCACGAGCCATTTCAACAAATGAAGACCGAGGCATCCCCATTCAACATTTGCATCGGGGCAACCTCGGTTCCCTATTCCACATAGAGCAATTTGGTATTTTCTTTCTAGACAATAGGGGAATTCACCAGCAAAGCTTGCTCAGAACAGTAATAAGCTTCTGGGACACTCAGCACGCTGTATTCAATTTTCAAGGGACAGAGCTAGCCTCTACAGTAAAGGAATACGAGGCACTCATTCAGAGGCCCATGCACACTCGCGACATCGTGGTGCCCAACCAGTATGCCACGATACAGAATAGACTAGCCGTTCTTTTAGGTCTTCGCGGTGAAGATATTCGTAGCGAGCTTCAGTATGGATGGGAGCACGGCATTAGGACTGAATGGCTTATAGACTTCATACACATCCTTGCACTCCGTGCTACCGGAGAGTCTCATCAATGTGACGCCTGCTACAGATTCATCATGCTCATCTTCGGGACTATTCTGTTCCCGCACGCATCTGACCTCATAGACGGGGCACTCGCCCAAGTCGTCCTCCAAGTGGTAGGAGGCCATAGTTATGTTGAAGCCGTCTTAGCTGAGACTGTTCGGTCTCTTGACTATGTACGAGAGGTTCGGCGCGGCAGAATGAGAGGTTCTCCGTACCTCCTGCAGATTTGGTTCCTCGCATACATCAGACCGTTCAGCTTATCCCACCCATTTTCCTACATCACTGATGAACGCTCCCTCATCACTCGTCTGCTTCATGTGTTTCAACCTTTCGAGCATAACTACACCGATTGGAGGTAATTCATGGAGGATCTTACTCCAGCACAGTTTTTGTGGGCCGCTCGCTGGAATCACGGCGGTCCCATGGCTATCGGATGTCCATCAGTGGTAGGACTTCCTTTAATCAGTCATTTGGGGAGCACACTTGTTTTCCCTTGGCCGAGTCATCAGACAACTAGGCGGCTTACAGGATATTCCCACCGAAGCGGATCGCACTTATCACCGGTTCATGTGGGCAGACACTTCAGCTTCGCTCCCAGAGAGGTTTCTACGAGTTCGAGAAGCTCGACGCTTGAGGGGTACGGGGACTATTTAGCATCTTTATTTCCCGGAACATCCCACTAATGAGGAGCAAGATTTCTCTGCTACCACGGCGTATGTGGCTCGGTTCCACCCGCAGGGGTTAGCACCTATTCATCAGCCTCGAATGGCACCGATTCCATGAGCTCCCCCAGTATCCATTCCCGATGCCGAGAGTTCCGCCCAGGCCGCAGCGCACACAGAACTGTAGTCTATCAGGGAAGAGCGAGATCGACTCCGATGCGAGCTCGTTGACACTCGCGCAGAGCTTGTAAAGCACATAGAGGTCCAGAGGGAACTAGCTCACGCAAGCGCGCACATTGCGAACCAAGATCGGGAGATAGTGCGTTTGAGCGCTACGTTGGACCGAGCGCGGGCAAAAAAGTGCAAAGTTCCCCATCCTTGAGTTCACTAGTCAGCAACGTCTTTTTGCCCCGTTCAGACCTACGCAACGCTCACTCGGCTGTCAGGCATAGTAGAATGTCGGTTTTATGTTTATGTTCCTTTCTTTTTCAAAAGTACTATCTTTGTAAATTATGGAACTTGAATCAAGTCGATGTAATGGCATTAGTGTTTTGAAACTCATGCATTTCATACAGTTCATTCATTTACATCATTTATTTTGACACTCGAGTCAATCAAACAGCAATCGTGCTTATACATTTATATATACAGGTGTCATAACTGGCGTCGCACAGATATCCAACTCGGGCATGCGTGAGAATGGCAGAGGAACAACAACTCCCTGTTTCCGAGCAAGACACACCGCCGATGCCGGCGCACTCCTTACTGTTAGGCGCACATGTTTTACCGCCTCCAACAACTGAAACACCGAAAGGTGCCCAATATGGGACTCTAAAAATCCCTCCCGGTGCTAAAGTGACCAATGACGCATCCGGGCGCATTTAAGAGGTATCCTGCTTAGGCCGGGGCGTCCCCCAAACTCTCACAGACGTCTTTTCTAACGGGGTTCCGGGAGGCCCAACCCACTGACAAGCAAACGGCACCCGGAAACGGGCCTGCAAGCATCCAAGGACCACCAAGACCATGGAACAAGCTTCGGACCGCCTTTCGGGGCTCATCTTGGTCTCCCGAGTGATTCCCGACCCGAAAAAGGAGCCCCTTTCAGATGGGATCTAGCGCTCGGAGCTCATTCGGTGGAAAATTGACGTCCGAGTTTCACACCACTCACTCCCTACAACTCCTAGGACTTGGGAAATCATTTCGCCTCGGGCCAAGCAAGTCAGTTGGGTCTCCCGAGGGACATTTTAGTGGTCGCGAACGCCCCTCGGCAAGTTTTCGGGATACATTCATGGAAAACAGAGGTCACAGCGATCCTTGAACACCTTGAGACACTCGGGAAACACTGAGAAAGCCCCGGTCCCGAGTCCCTAGGTCTCCCCCGGCTAATGGTCTTCGGTCAGGGACGGCGAGCCAACGATCCCGCACAGGACAAAAAGCTCACCGAGACAAGCACTACAATGCACAAAGGAGCAATCGGAGAACAGGGACGGTTAATTCCTCTTTGAATGCCCAAACGGGACAAAACCGGCTCTCGAGGCGCTGAGTCGTCCGAACATTCGTTCACATGATATATGGCGATATTAGGCTCATTCAAATCCTCTTCGTGCAAGCATTCCAAATCTATTAATTAATCGGACACCAGAGATCGGACGCGCGTTCAATCAAGTCTCGAGCTTTTCCCGGCTTTTCTCTTAGTCGAATGGGACCCACAGCTCAGCCAAGCCAAGCCACCAAGCCGCGGCTCAAACCCAAGATCCCGGCTCAACCCCAAGCCGCAGCTTGGCCGCCCAAGCCTCCGCTAGATCCCTCCATGGCCGGCGGCTCCAAGCCCCAAGAAGCCCCCTCCACCACAAATTTCAAATTCTTCTTACACCCATCACTTCCTATCACCTCTTCATCACCTCCCATCAACTTTCCTTTACTTTCCCCTCACTCAACATGACTATTTCCCCTCCCTAACCCTTTCTTGAATTTCGGCAGCCCATGCTTAGGGTCTCTAACCGCGATTAACTTCATCAAAGCACACCATTAAGCTAGCCTATAAGTTCACATCCATCATTAACCCTAATCACTTCTTCATTCTCATTCTCTCTCAAGCCAATCTCTCTCCAAAAACCTCACAAACTCCAGCCCACTCCCTCACCTTCGTTCCGCCCGTGCCAAGGCCAAAACCGACCAAAAATCACCAAACTCCCTAGCCTACATATTTTCCACCCCCTAAGTCCATTTCCGGGCTTAGTTTTTCCATTTGAAACCTCCATCATCACGTTCTGCTTGCACGAAGAATCGGGTCCCAAAGCCGCTAGCTAGGTGCATCCGAGCCCTAACGACCTGCCATTTCCTCCCACGGCTTCGCCGAGTCATGCCATCACGTTCAAAGGGTTCCTCACAATCCTCACCCTCCCCCATGAAGAGGTGGTCACGATCCGAGGGCCGATCCACCGTGCACAACCACCGTTCCACTTGTTTTTTTCCGTACTGGGTCCCTTTTCCTTTACCTAGCTTTCTCTCACGGTTTCAAGCTTGTTCAGGGTTTGGCACGTTCGGGACCACCCACGAATGTCTAGATCCGTCCCTTGGGAGCCCAACGAGCCCGATCTTGCACCGTGCCGTGGTCGGAGCTAGCGTGCCGACTCTATTCTTCCCGAGTTGCTGCGGCTTCCACCTCTCGGGTCCCGTCACCCGTAGCCTCTAGTCGAGTCTCGCGACTCTCAAGGCCGCTTCCCTGACTCTTTTCCTCGTACGCCGAGGCTAGGTAACATCTCTTTACAACTTAGAGAAGCTAGGATCTTCGATATTTGTTTGTCATGGAGTGTTAGGACGATTAATAAACCGAAAAACATGAAAGTTGTTTCTTTTTCGTAGATCCGGGTCTCCCCATGCATTTTCATGCACGTACGTCCACCATGCCCATTTTTATATCCGTATCATGCACATACCGTGATGGGAAGAGGCTAGAATCGAGGTAGGAGAGGCCCCTTAGCCACGGTGGAGCCATGGGAGCCCACGGCCTATCCCCCAAGGGAGGGACCCGTGAGCCCCTTGACTTATCCGAGGCTAGGATGGTCTCCTCTTCCCCGAAATTAGTTCGGTTCCCACGTTTTTGTCGTTGTTTATTACGTGTAATACATTAGCATGGCGGGAAAGGGCTTAGACCGGGATTGGAGAATCCCCCTTGACTCGTGTGAGCCATGGGGACTCACGGCCACTCTTGAGGAGAGGTGGCCGAGAGTCCCCTTGGGCCACACGGGTCCAAGGAGGCTTCTCTCTTTCCGAAATGGGTCGGTTCCCGCGTTTCACGCTTTTTCCATCGTATGAATCGACGCCGTTTTTATTGATTTCTTCATATTACGCGTTACATGTGCTTGTCCGTGTGTTTGATTGCGTCTAAGGATCTTGACGGTGTTGATTTCCCTTTGTTTTATTGAAATAGATATTGTCCTTGTGTTTAGATGTATTATGCATGCAAGACACGATCGGAATCGTCCCATGGAATTGATTGTATCCGTGTTTTACATTTTTACCATTAGTTACGTGATAATTAAATGATGGGTACGTTAGTTTTGGGTAATCTTCCATCAAAACCACAATAATTACATGAAATCACTACCACCGTATAATCTCACAAATGGGAGAAACGGGACGCGTCATTCGATTAATTAAATCACTCGGACCAAATAATTGGATAAATTGGTTATTAATCCGTAAACGCATCGATGGTTCACGGAACGGCGAGAATGCCCTTTTTTCTTTAAAAACCCACAATTTCAAAACGCCGAGACGTGTAACACGAATAGAATCGGTGTCTAGCGAGTACTCGCATGCTATTACTCGAGTCTGGGCCCAATTTGAGGCGGCTCGAGTCGAGACACGCGAGTCCTTTTTAGACCCCTTCGTGTGACGCGATCTTCAATTTGCACACGAACATCACAATTTTACCACTCAAGGGCATAGTCATCATTCCGTGATTCACTGATATCCTAGGTTTTAGGGAGTCGAAAACACCTCGATCTATGGACAGAAAGGGGCGGCCCGTTCGGGTGCGAGTTTCATTCGTACGGCCCATTCCGTCCACTTTCGATGTTCCTACCCCCTATTGTAGATTTGGTGGTGGACGTTTTCATTGCCATTGCAAAACACGAAGAACTGGATTAATCATGCATTTGACTTAATCAAACATTAGATAATGGATAGGTGGAATGCTAGGTTCCAATCTAGAGTCAAAAATACAAGTTTGGCTAATTCGGTGAAGCCATAGTGACACATCACTGAATAAAGTTTTAAAACAAATCAACGCATGTAATCGGCGTAGAACCATATTCCAGCCTACCTCTTTGTTTGCCTAGGTTAGATACATTGTTTGCTAATCAACCCCGGTTAATAACTGATTAAATCACGTACATTCGACTTAATATACAATTTGTCTGTATTTATCCATATTTGTCAGTTATTGTCTGTTTTTCATCAGTTTATCAGTTTTCTTCTGTTACTTTTTGCTAATTTGTTGCGGTTCGGGTCCGAGCCCATAGGTTACGTGTTGCACAGGGCCCAACGCCCCAAATCACCGAACACGAGGTCCAACGCCTCCTAACTCACTGAGCACGTGCAACCCGAGTGCGGAATGGGATCTAGTCCCGAGTCACCGTCACACTCCAAATATGGCCTATGTGGAATGCAATTTGGATTGGATGTGTGAAACGTGTTTAGATATCACCCGAGAGCTCGATTGGTCCAACGGTTACAGTGGGAACTAATCGGTTCTCCTGCAAACCATCGGTTCAATCGGACCCGACCCCCGGCTCTTTGAGCCCGCGTTGCCTTAATTTATTTATCGGTCATTCAAAACACACGGTCAGCTGGAGCGGAATATTGGCCCAATGCAAACCGATCGGGATCCATTTACTTTATTCAGTTGTATTCTGTAATTATTCGAGTGTACATTGCGAGGATCTTATTTGTACATCTATTCATTCACTTGTAAGGATCCCCGATCGGCAAGCGAGAGGTCCGAGTGTTGAACCGGTCAAGTTGGTCTATTAATGCCTAGAGACGAGTAAGCTCGAATACTGGCGGTTTCGGTTCACGCAGGGAGTCGACCGCTGTGGTTTGACAAACTGTAAACGTTAGGATAGTGAACCGATTCCTCGACGCACGAGCCTACTCATCTTTTGGATTCTTGGCCCAACTTGATCAATTTATCGACTTTACGGTGTCAAAACGGGCGAGTTAAGTGCAACCTTAAATCACGTGGTAAATAAACAAAATGGCAAGCCTAGCAAACTAGAGTACCGAAAAGGGCGTGCGGGATATAGGCCCACACGTAATAGAATCTTCGAATTCGGAATTTCCAGTTCCGTATGACCATTGCCTTAGCATTTTGGTGTACCTCGTACCCCTAGATCCGGGTAACTTGCCGGCCCTCGACCTTCGGGTTATAAAATGGCAAGTGGCGACTCCTTCTCACCCGCGTCCGTCGTGCATCCCCGGGAAGGTGGACACTCCCAAGTCGTGTTGGATAGGCTTCGCGCATGCGTGCCCCGACGAAATGAAATTCGGGTGCACACACCTACCTTTTCATTCTTGCACTCCATCTTCATTAATGCCCATCATTGGTCTTATCCCTTCCTCACCAATGCAATGGAAGAGGATTGGGCTTGATATTTTCCTAAGCTAACCGCCCATCACTAATCCAAGGAGCTAATGGCACTTTT
This sequence comes from Punica granatum, assembly GCF_007655135.1. Taxonomy (NCBI): domain Eukaryota; kingdom Viridiplantae; phylum Streptophyta; class Magnoliopsida; order Myrtales; family Lythraceae; genus Punica; species Punica granatum. The sequence goes on along the minus strand of NC_045130.1, from coordinate 20,295,623 downwards.
TCACACATAATTGCCATTAAGCTTAGCCTATATATGCATTTTATGTCATTAAGCTAATCACAAGTCACCACACATCATCTCTCTAGCATTCCTCACTCTTCAAAAGCTCTCAAGCTCCCTCAAGAACTCAGCAAAAATCGTAGCTCTAGTTCAGCAAACACCAAGCAAGAACATCAAAGACTTAAGTCGGAATCATCCCGGCTTAAATCCAAATTTCACCAAACTTCATATCCCACATGTTTTCGACCCCCTCTATCCATTTCCAAGCTTAGATTTTAAGTTTGAAGCCTCCAACCCATCGGAACAGCCACCACAGAACCGAACCAGAAAAACTGTCTTCTCGGGTCAGAAATGCCAACCCGTATTCCAAGCCCTTCCAAGTCGGTTTGAGCTACCAAAACCCATCAAACACCTCCCACACAACCCTAGAGTGTCAAGGAGTTAAGAAATCCGAGAAAAACCCGTTGGTTTAACCCCATGAAGAAGAAACAGCCCGACTGCCCAGTCAGGTCGAAATTTCTGACTGTTTGTGCGGTTTTCTCGTAGATCGGGTCGATCTGAGACTCTTTTCGGAAAATGACCACCACAGCCACCTCCGGAGGTGAGTTAGGAGTCAGGCGCCATTGGCTTTGCCTCAAAATTCCATCAGAAGACACCACAGTGACGTCTGACCCAAAAACTGCCCAGTCGGGTCTGTTTTCCAAACGTACTCTGTTTTCCGTGATTTTTGCAAGTCTATATGGGTCGACCCAATAACTCTGGGAGCAAACGACCACCATGGTCACCTAGAGGGGTCCCTTGGCTATCCAAAGCCGTTGACCTTGCCTCAAAATTCCATCGGGAGCCTCCGTGGCGACGTTCGACCCGACTTGTACCAGTCAGGTCTATTCAGTTTCCAGCCAGGTCTGTTAAGTCTATTCGGGTCTGTGCAAGGCCAAAATAGCCCAAACCCGACCCAACAAATGTCCAACCCGACTTTTTGCAGTCCCATCCCGTATCTCGGGACTAGGTATGACCATTCCCGACTTAGAGGAGATAGGACTTTTACATTTTTGTTGTGTTTACGGAGTCATAAGGCGTTTTTATGCCAGTTTTACTTCCAAACTTTAATATTATGCAATTTCCTTATATGATCATGCATGTTTATCATCGTTTAATGTGCTAGCATGTCGGGAAACATTTAAATCGAAGTCGAGGAGACCGATTTAAACCCGAACGACCAAAGAGGCTCATGGGTTTCCTTCGAGGAAAGGTAACCGTGACCCCTTTGTTAGTTTTTCGGGTTATAACCGGTTTCCTTACCCCGATTTGACTTGATTCCCGAATCTTTATGTTTTCCCGCATCCATGGAGCCGGTATTATTTTATCGATTCCCTAAATAGCTTGTTTGTGCATGTTTGCATGTTTGCATGTTTGAATGTGTTATTTAAATCATGGCAATACTGACTTTCGTTAATCGTGTCATTTATCGTGTTTGTTGTTTGAGCACGCGAGAAATGATTCGAAACGAGACGGGGAAAACTCGTGGAACCCGATGTGGGCCATGAGACCTCTCGGTTTTCTCCAAGGAGAAATGGCCAAGAGTCTCTTAAATTCGTACGGGTTGCATGAGGCTTCCTCTCCCCATTTTAAGTCCGTTCTCGAATTTTGTGTAATTTGCAATCTGCATTATTGTCGCAATATCGCATGAAAATGTCTTTTCCAAACAAAACATGCATGGATTCGGGTATCGATCACTCATTCGGGTCCATTCGGTTATGAGGGTATTTTCGGTCATTGGACCAAATTATCCTCGATCCATATGGAATCGTCTTGGTCGCCAAGTCACGAATCGTTTTCATAATTAATGCATTCTGTACAACACTTAAGCATTAATTCCACGAACGGCTTAATTGGGACGCTCACATTGTTAATTCATTCAATTTAAACAACTTTGCACGAATTGGACATTAATGTATAACTCGCGTTGACGAAATACAAAACGGTATTAATGCCTTTTTCAAAATGCGCATACTTCTAAACCCGAGACATGCAATACGAAATAACATGGACATCTAGGAGAAACTTGTGTGTTTTGACTTGAGTTTCACCTGACTTCAGGTAATTCAGGTCAGAATACATAAGTTCTTTTTAGACCACTTCCGGATAGATCGACCAAATCTTTGGCTTTTACGGGTTCTCGCATAACCCTGAAAGATTCAAGGAATTGGTCAACACCGGTTACAGGCCGAGGTGGCCCGTATTGCGTTGTTTCCCTTTTCTGAAAATACATTTTCAAGTCAAGGACAAGAACATCATTTTCTGATTTGGCGACATCCTAGGGTTAGTTTGACAGTAACACGACGGCATCAGAATAGAAACGAGCTACCTGTACAAGCGCAGGTTCATCTGCATAGCTCTTCTTATTCCCATTAATGAGTTTATGTCATCCTAGCATAGTTTAGGGTGCTAGTCGGGTATTCTGTATCAAAATACAATTACTTGACTAATCATTTCACTCGATCTAACCAAATGCTAGAAAATGGTTAGGTGGAACTCTAGGTTCCAAATCTAGAGTCAAAACACAAGTTGGGATGAATTCAGTGTAACGTCAGTGTCACAACACCAAATCACTGTAAAAGCAATCCACACACAGGAAACTTGACTACGGACATCTGATATGTTAAGTTCTCAAATCAAAGCCGAATGCTAAAACATTAGCACGCGTTTGTTTGTCTAGGGTAGGATTTGAATACCAAAATACCATGGATTAACAATTTGCTAAGACACGTACATTGGACAGTAACAAACACTTTGTCTGTTATTAACATGTTGCGTGTTCCTTTTCTGCACGTGTTTGCCATGCGAGTCGAGCCTCATCCCTAAGCCGAATAATATTAGGGTTTAACGCCCTAATCATCGTACAACATGGTCCAACGCCCTGATCATCACTCATAGGGTCCAACGCCCTATTCAGTGAGAGCGTTCATCGAGTTCCTTTTTTCGATGTTTCCCCAAACTCACGGTGAGTTAGAGCGGAATAATAACCGAACGCGAATCGACAGGAATTCGACCATTTGTAATTTGTATTTATTATTTTCGAGAGTATTGTAAGGATTTTATTTTGTACATTCATTCTATAAGAATTCCAGTCGGTGAGCGAACGGTCCGAGAGTCGAATTAATCGAATCGGCCTAATGTTTGCCTAGACACAAGTAAATCCAAGATCTCACGGTTTCGGTTCACACAGGGATTCAACCTCCATGGCTCAATGAACTATAATGCAAGATTGTGAACCAATTCCCCGACACATGGGTTTACTTCTCTCTCGGCCTCTCCACCGGCATTGTTTAATTCACCGAATTTTCGGTGTCAAAACGTACGAGCCGAGTGCAACTTAATTCATGCGGTAAATAATAAAACATGTAAAGCCTGGCAAACCAGAGTACCGAAAAAGCGTTGGGGATATAGGCCCGCACATAATATGAACCCCCGAACTCGGACTTTCCGGTTCCGCACAAATCAATGCCTTAGCGAAACTAGATGTTCCATACCCCTAGACCCGGGTAACTTATCCGCCCTCGACCTTCGAGTCGTAAAATGATAAGTAGTGACTCCTTTTCACGCGTGTCCATCACGCGTCCCCACGGGAAGGTGGACACTCCCAATGCAGGCCCCGACGAAAGTCCACATTCGGGTCCGTACAGCCTCGCATCGGGCTTCGGCCCAGCGTCGGGCCTCGACCCTGCATTTACTACTTTCGGGCCCGGGCCCAGCAATTATTGCTTTTGGGCCTCAGCCTTGCATTTACTACTTTTGGGCTCCGGCCCAGCATTTATTGCTTTCAGGTTTTGACACATTGCATTTACTGCTTTTAGGCTCTCTTAAAATCCAAAATCGACTTGGATTCAAATTCATCCAAGTGATACTTCGATGAGCAAGTCTAATCCTTACAGTGCAAAGACCGGAAGTGACAGCTCCACAAACAGAGCATGACCCAACTCTCGATCGTAGGAAATACCAGCATGATCATGCCTCCGATCAAAGAATGGATCTCATCCACCTCCGTTGTGGTCGCCGATTAAATACGGGGCAACACGCACAGTCTTCTTTAAACTCTCTTTTGCTTTAATTTAAAGGGTTTTTACCTAAAATGGCTCATGGTTTGTCCGTTTTGTCAAATCTATCATATGCTTTTTTTTTGTCAAATATATCCCATGGTTTACTTTTTGCATCAAATCTATCCCGACGTTATCTTTTCCGTCAAGACCTAACGGCCATACTGACTTGGCAAATGGAGAGATAGTGGGCCACACTTGCCACGTATGCGCCACGTCAGCATGGCCGTTAGGTGTTGACGAAAAAGATAACGTCGGGATAGATTTGATGCAAAAAGTAAACCATGGGATAGATTTGACAAAAAAAAGCATAGGATAGATTTGACAAAACGGGCAAACCATGGGCCATTTTAGGTAAATACCCCTTAATTTAAATGCATTCCCACAAATGGGCTACCGACATGAACAAATCCTTAAATTGAGTATTAGGACAGTCTCGAAGACGCCCTATTAGTTTTGTCGGACCTGTTCGACTCACTTGTCCTTAGGGGACCCGGCTTCTCGAGCCTTCCCTAGGGCGACTGCGCATGCCTACTCGCGACTAGGGAAAACATGCTTATGTGATCCCAGTCATGGTCTAACAACTCCAGAGTGGCGATGACCAGATTCCCGAAAACAAATGTCGCCTGCACGCGGCACCCCATGGGTCGTGGGCGGGACAAAAAAGGTTTTCCCATGGGACGACCCCATATTTCTTATCACGTATTCCCCCGCATAATCGCCTAATGCGTTGTCTTCTTTGTCATCCTTCACAGGGGCACATTGACCACAGGCGAAGAGCTATGCACGAGTTCACGCTTCCCCGAGAACTTGTCTCAGACCCTTTCCTTATAGTTTGACGAGGGAGGTGTCCAACGATGAGGTATCCCCTATGAAGTCGAAGACGAGGACAATCGAGCAAATCACTCAGCATTTATGCAACCGTCTTCCTTGAACATCCAGTGACTTCAGCAGCGTGTACCCTCCAAGAGGCACGTACTGCAAGGAACAGTAAGAGATGATCGGAGACATCACACCAGGCACCTACCACGGGCCATTTCAACAAATGAAGACCGGGGCATCCTCATCCAATATTCGCACCGGGAAAATCTCTTATTTTCTTTCTAGACAACAGGGGAAATTCACATGTAAAGCTTGCAATGGCAAATGAAACGAAGTTCAACTTCCGAGTGCACAAGAGTTAAACTTCCAAGAAAGCCAGCCTTCACAAAATAGGGCTAGCAACATGCAACAAATCTCCATGAGGCGAAGTACACCAAAGCGGCCTCGGCCATGCAAAGTCGAGGAGTTTCAAACAAAGACACGGGGCACAAAATAAACCCAGCCGCAAGAAAAAAAAAAACAGAGCGAAAGGAAGTAGAAAAAACCCGCTAATGAAGAGAGAGAAAAAACGCGGGAAAAACCCGTTAATGAACAAAACAAGGCACCGCCGAGATTTAAAACTCCGGCGCCGCCAATCCAGAGAAATCAACAAACCCCGATAAAAAGGGGAGCAGTAGACACAACTCCTCAACGGAGACAGAAAACAATGCACTCGAAGGTTGAATCCTTCGAAACCTTCGCCCTTGCAAACTCGAGAGATAAAAGAATCGAGCCCGCTAGGTCGAAAACCCCTTTTGGGGCGGCCTAGGCAAAAGCTAGGGTAAAAGATAGGCACGACCGAAAACCCTTTGGGGCGGTCGTGGCAAAAGGAGAGCTTTTTCCCTTTAGGGTGAGAGGTGTGGCCCCGAGGTGGGTGACCGTAGTAAAAGGAGAGCAAAACGAGAGATAGATAAAATTGCCCCATAATCTCTCACACAGCGTGTGGACAAGAGATCCCCAAGGGAAGTGGCCAGGTTATCTATTCCAACACGATCCCCGATCGACTCTCCAATACCATTCAACCGTCCAAGAGGAAACCTTCCTCAAGCACTGTGCGCACCCGAATTTAATCTCGTCGGGGCACGCATGCGCGCGCCTAAGCAAACGCGGCTTGGGAGTGTCCACCTTCCCGGGGACGCGCGACGGACGCACGTGAGAAGGAGTCGCCACTTGCCATTTTACGACCCGAAGGTCGAGGGCCGGCAAGTTACCTGGGTCTAGGGGTATGGGGTACACCTAAATGCTAAGGCAATGGTCGTACGCCCTTTCGGTACTCTAGCTTGCTAGGCTTGCCGTTTCGTTTATTTACCGCGTGATTTAGAGTTGCACTCGACTCGCCCGTTTTGACACCGTAAAGTCGATGAATCGGTCAAGTTGGGCCAAGAATCCGAAAGACGAGTAGGCTTGTGCGTCGAGGAATTTGTTCACTATCTTAGCGCTACAGTTCATCGAACCGTAATGGTCGATTCCCTGCGTGAACCAAGACCGCAAGCATTCGAACTTACTCATCTCTTGGTAATAATAAACCGACTTGATCAGTTCGACACTCGGACCTCTCGCTCGCCGATCGGGGATCCTTACAAGCGACTGAATGAATGTACAAATAAAATCCTCACAATGTTCTCTCAAATAATTACGAAGTGTAACTGAATAAGTAAATGGATCCCGATCGGTTTGCATTGGGCCAATATTCCGCTCCGGCTCACCGTGTGTTTTGAATGACCGATAAATAAATTAAGGCAACGCGGGCTCAAAGAGCCAGGGGTCGGGTCCGATCGATTCAACGGTTTACGGGAGAACCGGTTGATTCTCACTGTATCCGATGGACCGATCGAGTTCCCGGGTGATATCTAAACCCGTTTCACACGCTCAATCCAAATCTGCCTTCCACATAGGCTGCATTCGGAGTGTGACGGTGAATCGAGGCTAGATCCCATTCCGCACTCGGGTTGCACGCGCTCGGTGAGTTATGAGGCGTTGGACCTCGTGTTCAGTGATTTGAGGCGTTGGACCCCGTGCAACACGTAACCTATGGGCTCGGGCCCGCACCGCAATGAATCATCATAGGCAAGAATAAAACAAAAGAAAACTGATGAAACTGACGTAATACAGACAATAACTGACAACTACCGGTGAATACAGACAAGTGGTGTATTAAGTCGGATGTACGTGATTTAATCAGTTATTAACCGGGATTGATTAACAAACAATGTATCTAACCTAGGCAAGCATAGAGAACGGACTAGAATGTGGTTCTAAGTCAATTACATGTGTGCATTTATTTTAAGACTCTTATTCAGCGAGGTGACACTGCGGTTTCACCGAATTAGCCAAACTCGTGTTTTGACTCTAGATTGGAATCTATCATTCCATCTATCCATTATCTAGTGTTTGATTAGGCCAAATGTATGATTAATCCGATTTTTCGTGTTTTGTAACTGAAATAAAATGTTCACCACCGAATCTACGATAGGAAGATAGAAACACCGAAAACGAACGGAATGGGCCGTGCGAATGAAACTAGCACCCGAACGGATTGCCCTTTTCTTTCATTGATCAAAGTGTTTCCAAATCCCTAACGCCTAGGGTATCGGTGAATCACGGAATGACGATTATGCCCTTGGATGATAAAATTGCAATGTTCGTGTATAAATTGAAGATCGCGTCACACGAAGAAGTCCAAGAAGGACTCGCGTGCTCTGATTCAGGCTGCCTCAAATTGGGCCCGAACTCGAGTTACAGCACGTTAGTACTCGCTAGACATCAATTCTGTTCGTGTTACGTGTCTCGGTATTTTGAAATTGTGAATTTTTGATGGAAAAGGGCATTCTCGCCGTTCCGTAAATCATCGATGCGTTTATGAATTTACGACCAATTTATCCAATTATTTAGTCCAAGTGTTTTAATTAGCCGAATGACACGTCCCGTTTATCCCGTTCGTAAGATTCTTCGATATTTATTATTTCATGTCGCGATTGCGGTTTTGACGGATGAGGTTCGGGTCTAACATATCCAATAAGTAATAAACGCGTGGGCGACGATTTAAAGGAAATGTAATTACGAACAATTCCGAGGACCGGCTTTGGAGTAATGGAGAGGTCAACCGAGACTCCCACGAGGTCACGGATGATTCGGTCGCCTCTCAAAGGTGAGTGGCTGAATACTCCTTAACCCGGCTTGAGCCTCAGTAGGTCTTTCACGTTGCTCCTAGCCGTCCCTCGCATGCAACAAATAACCCATACGTGATAATAACACACATTTTACTAAATCGAAATTGACACGACCCCGATTTGTGCAAATAAACATATGAGACATTCAAAGAGCGTCATTTTCACGAAATTAACAAACAATATTAGCTCATTTCATGATAATCTTAAGAATAATGCGCGGGAATCACACGGCATCAAGGGAAGAGGAGCCCTAAGGCTTCGGATAGGCCAAGAAGCCTCACGGCCCCCGTTGCAAGGAGGTGGCCGTAAGTTCCTTGACGTAGCCAAACCTTCCAAAGGCTCTCCCTCCTAGATTCCGAGCCATTCCCCTCACTTAGTCGTGTATTAGCCTCGGTTAGGACCCTTTTCGAACGCTACGATGACCCCATCAGGAAGGATGAGGAGGTTATGGACCCGAAGGAGCCGAGGAGGCTCACGGCTCCCCATCTAGGAGGCTCGGCCGAGAGGTTCCTTGGCTCTTTTGAGTCTATAACCGTCTCATTCTCCTAGATTTGGCCATGCCACGTTACGTATGCATGCTCTCACAGTATATGAACGTAATAAGGGACAATAAATGCAAGACGATGCATGGCGTGCATGGAGAAGTCCGGATCTAAGAAGGGAAAGCAACATCTTCATGCATTCGGGTCTCCCAACCACATAAACATTTCATGCAAATAAATATAGAGAGTCCTAGCTTTTCTAAGTTATGAAGAGGTGTTACCTAGCCTCGATATATGAAGAAAAGAGTCGAGGAAGTGGCCGTGGGAGTCGCTAAACTCGGTTTGAACGTTACGGGTTGAAGGACCCGAGAGATGGCAGCCGCGGCAACTCGGAAAGAACGAGGTTGGTACGCTAGCTCCGGTCACGGCACGGTGCAAGGTCGGGCTCGTTGGACTCCTAAGAGGCGGATCTAGATGACCGTGGGTAGACCCGAACGTGCCAAGGCCTGAACAAACCCGAAAATGTGAGAGAAAGTTCGGTAAAAATGTGAGGAACCCGGTAAGAGAGAAACGGATGAACGATGGTTGTGCACGGTTGATTGGCCCTCGGACCGTGACCACCTCTTCACGGGGGAGGGTGAGGGTTGTGAGGAACCCTTGGAACGTGATGGCACGACTCGCCGAAGTCGTGGGAAGAATGGCATGTGGTTGAGGTTCGGTGCACGCCCGGTATCGGTCAAGGAACCCGGTTCTTCATGCGGCTGAAACGGGGTGTTGGAGACTTCAAATCGAAAATCTAAGCCCGGAAACGGACTTAGGGGGTGAGAAATATGTAGGCTAGGGACTTTGATGATTTTTGGCTTAAGTCGGGTCGGGTGGTTACCGGAATACAGGGTGGTTTCCCGGCGATTTTGGCCGATTTCGGTCTTGGCAAGGGCTGGACGGAACTTGGGAGTGGGCTGGAGATTGAGAGCTTTTTAGAGAGAAGTTGGGTTGAGAGAGAGTGAGAATGGAGAAGTGATTAAAGTTAATGATGGATGGAAACTTATAGGAATGGCTAACGGCTCGATTAGGGAGATTTAATCACGGCTTAGAGGCTTAAGCTAGGGCTGCCGAAAATATCAAGGAATTAGTGTGGGGAAAATGTCAAATGGAGTGTAGGGGAAGCAAGAGGTTGAGTGATGGGGAGTGATGGGAGGTGATGGATGTAAGTGTGTAAGAAGAATTTGAATTGTGTGGTGGAGGGAAGAGGAGAAAGGGTGGAGCCGCCGGCCATGGGGAGAAGCCACGGCTGATTGCGGGCGAGCCGAGCTTGGAGGGGTTGAGCCGTGGCTTGGGGTTGAGCCGCGGCTTGACGGCTTGGCTTGGCTGAGCTGTGGGTCCCATTCGATCAAGATAAAAGCCGGAAAACGCTTGAGACTTGATTGGACTCGCATCCGATCTCCGATGTCCAATTAATTTATTGATTTGGAATGATTGAACGACGAGGATTTGAATGAGCCTAATATCGCCTTACGTCGTGTGAACGAACGTTCAGGCGACTCGGCGCCTCGAGAGTCGGTTTTGCCCTGTTTGGACTCTCGGAGTGGAGTTTAGTGCCCCTCGGTTCCCGATTGCTCTTTGTGCATCTTGACATTCGTTTCGGGGACCCTTCCGCCTCGTGGGAGATCGTCGGCTCGTTGTCCCCGACCGAAGACCGTTGGCTCGGTGGGGCCTAGGGACTTGTGACCGGGATTTTCTCAGTGTTCTCTGAATGTCTTGAGGTGTTCAGGGATCGCTGCGGTCTCTGTTTTCGGTGAATGTGCCCCGAAGATTTGTCGGGAGGCGTTTGCTACCACTGAAACGTCCCTCGGGGAACCCTGTAGAGTTCCGAATGGTCGTCTGGAGCTTGTCCCATGGCCTTGATGGTCCCTGGGTGCCTGTAGGCCCGTTTTAGGGGGCCGTCTGCTTGTCAGTGGAGCGGGCCCCGAGAGTCCCGTTAGAAAAGGCGTCCGTGAGAGATCGGGGTGTCCCGGCTTATGTGGCATGCCCCGGAAATGCGCCCGGATGTGTCGTTGGTCGCTTTGGCACTGGGAGGGAATTTTAGAGTCCCATATTGGACACCTTTCGGTGCTTCGGTGACTCGGTGATGAATAGTGCCACAGTGCCAGCTCCGTCGTTTTCGGGATTCCTTGTTTGTCTGTTCTTCTGATGGCTCTCCTTCGCCTTTCTCGGTGGACCATGCTTTTCTTCCGCAATCCATGACTCTATGCCCGCCTATTTGCCTCCGTTTTCCCGATGGTGAATAGTGTCCCGAGCCTTGGTCGGAAGTCCTCTGTTGAAGCCGGTAGACCAAAATGGAGTACTGACAGCTTGCCCCTCTTTGGTTGCGTGCTCGATTAGAGGAGGTAACCAAAGATCATGAGAAACACCCTTTTTGGTCCCGGCGACCGCTTATGTCGTCGTTCTCCATGGTAGTTCGCCCCTCCTGTCATAAGATAGTAGCATGATTGGGATTTGGAGGATGTGGAGTGGTGGGTGAAGGGCCGAAGCACGCGAAAAGCTGTAAGGTGCGAGGCCGAAGCCCGTGGAAAGCAGTAAAGTGCGAGGCCGAAGCCCGCGAAAAGCAGTAAAGTGTCTAGAGTATAGGGAAGGTAGGGGTGGGGATCGATGCTAGGTGGTATGTCGAAGGTGTCGGCAGAGGCAAATTATCCCGTTCTGAGTCGAGCTTGTTATTTGTTGTTTCCTCGAGCTAGAGTCAAGAGGATTCTCTATAATGCCCCCCATTCGGTTCGAAACTCCGATCTGTCGCATGAGCTAATCGCGTGTTCGTCAAGAAGGAGATGCCCCTTAGGATTCCCAATCGCACCTGTGCACGGAGACAGGGAAACCTACAAAGGATGTCAGTTGCGCTTAATTGGCGAGACGGGGTATATGTAAGAAGAATCTATGTAAAGATGTGTCAGGGATTTGGTATTGGTGACCGTTGCAGGGTGGTCGTGTCCCTATCGGAGAATGGCTTTTTCTGGAACGGGTAGCCCGTAGAATATGTGCATAAAGGTAAAAGGAGAGATCTTATGGGATCCTCCAAGTCAAGGATACGTTGATTCGACCCCCATTTCGAAGCGGGTCTCGAGCCTGGAGAGTCGAAGAGCGTTTGCTCGCGTCGGAGAGTGGCGAACCACTACTCAGTGTAGCTTCACGGGGGAAGTGTCGCTTTTCTTTCGTGGTCGAGCCGACATTGTCCCCTAACTTTTGTCTAGGCCGCGGGATGCGTGGCAGCCTAGCGGGGTATTTTATTTGATTTTTCTCACCCGAATGCTCACCTTTTGCTGCGATTCCCCATGTTTGGGTGGGATCGCACCCCTCGGGTCCTCTAACTTTTGCCTAGGCCGCCTCGAAGAGGTTTTCGACCTAGCGAGGAAGTGACTTGTGCTCTCCTTTTGCCGCGACCCCCCTTTGCGGGATTTTAAGTTGTGCCACTCGTTCCCTAGCTTTTGTCTAGGCCGCCTCGAAGAGGTTTTCGACCTAGCGGGAAAATTTATTTTTTTTCTCTCACGAAAGCTTCGTGTTGGACAAAACGGCGGGAATTGACGCTCTTTCACGAGAACAAAAATGTCTTACAATGAAACAGGCACAGAGCCCGGTGAATAAAGAATGTACAAGTGCTCATGGATAATACTTCTTGATGGCGTCAGCGTTGATGGGAAGGGCATTTTCAGTGCCGTCCATATCGCTCAAAATGACCGCTCCTTCGGAGAAAACTTCTTTGACGACGAAGGGACCGTCGTATTTGTACGAGAACTTCCCTCGAGAGTCCGGCGTGACGTGTAGGACTTTCCTCAAAACGAGGTCACCGGGGCTGAAATCGCGGTGGTGGACTCTTGCGTTGAAAGCTCGAGCCATTCTTTGCTGGTAGCACTGTCCATGGCACAGTGCTTTCAGCCTCTTTTCATCAATGAAGTTCAACTGTTCGTACCGCTGCTTCGCCCATTCTGCTTCTTCAAGTTCAGTCTCGGCAAGAATCCTCATGGAAGGGATCTCCACTTCGATTGGGAGGACGGCCTCCATGCCATAGACTAGGGAGTACGGGGTTACCCTGGTTGAAGTCCGTATGGATGTTCGGTACGCCAAGAGTGCATAGGGGAGCATCTCGTGCCAATCCTTGTAGTTCACCGTCATTTTTTCGATGATCTTCTTGATGTTCTTCTTCGCCGCTTCCACCGCACCGTTCATTTGGGGACGGTACGGGGTGGAGTTGCGGTGTCGGATTTTGAATTGTGCACAGAGCTCATCGATGACCTTGTTGTTCAGGTTCTTGGCATTGTCGGTGATGATTGTCGCCGGGACCTCGTACCGGGCGATGACGTCGCGTCTGAGAAAACGGGCCACGGCTTTTGCGGTGACTGACGCAAGAGTGATGGCCTCGATCCATTTGGTGAAGTAATCGATTGCCACCAAAATGAACATATGCCCGTTAGACGCTTTGGGGTTTATTGGGCCAATCACATCCATCCCCCACATCGAAAAAAGCCATGGTGCCGTCATGGGGCGCAGTTCGTTGGGCGGCGCTTTGATCTGATCGGCGTAAACTTGACATCGGTGGCAATGTCTGACATGCTTCACACAATCAGTCTCCATGGTGGACCAATAATAGCCTAGGCGCATAATCTTCTTAGCGAGCATGAGACCGTTCATATGGGGTCCACAGTTTCCCCCGTGCACTTCCTCCATGAGACATCGTGATTCGTGTTCGTTGATGCACCGGAGGAGTGTGGAGTCGAAGGAGCGGCGGTAGAGTATCTCGCCGCTCAAAAAATAGTGTATCGCGAGGCGTCTGAGAGTCTTTCGATCGCGGCGATCGGTGAATGGGGGGTATTGGCCGGTTCGTAAAAGGTTCTTAATGTCTTCCTACCACGGCTTTGCCTCGAACGCTTCGATTGAATTGCAGTGTGCTGGTCCTTCGGCTATCTCAATCTCGAGGGGCTCGATAAGGTTTTCCTTCGTGATGCTCACCATGGAGGCGAGCGTTGCAAGCGCATCTGCGAACTGATTTGTCATGCGTGGGGTGTAGGTGAACGAGATGTCTTCGAAGTTCTCGGTTAACTTCTCGAGATACTCGTGGTATGGCACTAACTTCGCATCTTTCGTCTTCCACTGCCCCAATATTTGGAAGATAGTGAGCATAGAGTCGCCGAACACTTCTAGCTCTTTTACCTTGAAATCAATCGCTGCTTGTAGGCCGATCTTTGCCGCTACCGGGTAATAGCGTCCATCCGGGGATATCAGCACTGCACCGATGCCTGATCCCGTGGAATTGACGACACCGTCGAAGTACATCTTCCACCCCGGTTTATCTCCCTCATCACCTACTTGGAGAATCCCCTCATCCGGGAAGTTGGGATCAATCGGTGTGCTGTCTTCAATTGGGAATTCTGCCAAATGATCTGCGATTGCCTGCCCCTTGACCGAGGTGCGGGACACGTACTCGATGTCGTATTCTGTCAACTGACAACGCCATTTGGCGAGGTTCCGCATGGAGGAAGGGCTGTCGAGTAAATACTTCAGGGGATCTGCCTTTGACAGCAAGCGGATTGTGTGATAAAGCATGTATTGTCGGAGCCTCTGCATGACCCACACCAATGCACAACACATCTTCTCGATTTCCGGATAATTGGACTCTCCATCAGTGAACATTTTGCTCAGATAATAGATCGCGCTCTCCGTGTGTGTGGACTCCTCCTCCTGCCCCAACATGCATCCTAATGATTGTCGGCATACAGTTAGGTAAAGTACGAGGGGACGGCCTGGTGTAGGTGGGACCAATACCGGCGGTCGGACCAGATATGCCTTAATGGTGTCGAAGGCCTTCTGACATTCTTCGTCCCATTCGATCGCCGCGTTCTTGCGGAGCAAGCGAAAGAGTGGTTGGCATTTGTCTGTCAGGTTTGCAATGAATCGCGCGATGTAATTCAATCTGTCAGGTTTGCAATGAATCGCACGATGTAATTCAATCGCCCTAGGAAGCCTCATACTTCGCGGACCGATGACGGGCGGAGGAAGCTCTTTGATCGCCTTGACTTTATCAGGATCTACCTCGATGCCGCGCTCGCTGACCACGAATCCTAGTAGTTTTCCTGATCGAGCGCCGACCGTGCATTTTGCCGGATTAAGAAGAAGTTTGTACTCTTTTAAGCGGTCGAAGAGACGCTTCAAATTAACGAGGTGATCTTCTCCTTCTTTGGACTTGGCAATCATGTCGTCGACATAGACCTCGACTTCTCTGTGCATCATATCGTGGAACAATGTAACCATAGCCCTCTGGTAAGTTGCCACGGCGTTCTTGAGGCCGAAAGGCATGACGCGGTAACAAAAGGTTCCCCACATCGTAGTGAATGTCGTCTTGATCTTGTCTTCCTCGGCCATCCGAATTTGGTTGTATCCGAAGAAGCCATCCATGAAAGAAAACTGGGCGTGACGCGCCGTGTTATTGACTAGTATGTCGATGTGGGGCAAGGGAAAATTGTCTTTGGGGCTAGCCTTATTGAGGTCTCGGTAGTCAACGCAGACTTGAACCCTTCCATCTTTCTTTTCCACCGGCACAATGTTTGCCACCCACTCGGAATAGTTGCAGACTTCGAGAAAGCCTGCGTTGATCTGCTTGACAACCTCCTCCTTGATGCGGAGAAGGAGGCTTGCCCGTTGCCATCGCAATTGTTGCCGTTTGGGCGGGAACTTCTCAGTGTCTAGCGGGAGGAAGTGCTTTACTATTGACGGGTCTAGACCCGGCATGTCGGCGTAGGACCAGGCGAAAACTTCTTGATACCTGGTCAGGAAATCGATCATTCGGGCCCGTTGCGTTGGGTCGAGGCTCGTGCCGATCTTTAGGATACGGGGCTCCTCTTCAGTGCCCACGTTAATCTCTTCCGTCGGCTCGAGTGAGGTGAGCTGGCAATCTTCGAGGCGGCGCAAACTCTCTTCTATCTCGGGTACTACACTGTCTTCGTCGAGCCCTTCCTCGAAGTATATGGGTCCAGGCTCTCCAAGAAACGTCTTAGAAAATTTAGAATGGTGTGAACAAAAGAGTAGGGAAGCGAGAATGGAATAGACAAGGATTCAAAAAAATGCATATAGGGAATTCATTGATAGTGTGGATCATGAAGCCATAACAGAGTTCCCTCTTCCGGCGTGTGGCCTACGGCTACGCCGACACGCGGGAAACATCTTGTACATAGATAAATCTTACACATCGGCGATCACAGCCGAATAGCGCAGGACTGAGGTCCAGTTGTTAAGCTCCTCGTTTTCCTGCGCCGGGCGGATGTGAACCCCTGAAGGAATCTCCTCGGTGACGGCATACACGGTTGGCAAAGCGTTAGTCGTGTCATCGAAGTCCGAGGAAGGGCCGTCATAGGTGCTCTCGATGATTAGTGGAGGCCCGGGGAAGAAGTGGGATAGCGGGGGGACTGGAATGCCCCTGTTGAGCCTACCATAGTACGTAGCGAGGCAATGGAGATGGTTGCCCCGGCGGGCCTCAATAATTTCGTGGCAGGAGGGGCGAAAGCCGAGTCCCCTCCTATGCTTATACTCTTCAACATCGATGGGGAGGCTGATTCCTTGCCCGCGCGCCCCAAGGCCGGTGCCGGGGATGTAATTGTGGCGCAAAAGAACCTTCCCTACCATGCGGTCGGCGCGAGACGGTCCGACCTCTCCGTAATCCCGAATGACGGATATGGTCTCGAAGGAGTGGAAGGGCAAGTTTTCGTCGTTTCCGACGCTGATGTAGGTGTCAGCACCCCATTTTGGCCCACCGGCTTCCTACACG
Source organism: Punica granatum (assembly GCF_007655135.1). Classification (NCBI taxonomy): domain Eukaryota; kingdom Viridiplantae; phylum Streptophyta; class Magnoliopsida; order Myrtales; family Lythraceae; genus Punica; species Punica granatum. Next base: position 20,279,209 of record NC_045130.1, on the reverse strand, counting down.
AGAATCCCCGATCAAATCCCGGGTTACTATTCATCACCCAGCAATCAGAGGCGAACGTGCGGTCACAAAGTCATGACCGGCGGGAGAAGAGCAGGGTCTATTAGAAAAGCTGAAGAGAGCAGTTGGAAGAACTTACAGACAAAGAGCCCCGAAAACAGCGGAGTTGGCACTGTGGCACTATTCATCACCGAGTCACTGAAGCGCCGAAAGGTGCCCAATATGGGACTCTAAAAATCCCCCTCGGTGCCAAAGTGACCAATGACACGTCCGGACGCATTTCCGGGGCATGCCACATGAGCCGGGACACCCCGATCTCTCACGGACGCCTTTTCTTACAGAGCTCTCGGGGCCCGCTCCACTGACAAGCAGACGGCCCCCCAAAACGGGCCTACAGGCACCCAGGGACCATCAAGACCATGGGACAAGCTTCAGACGACCTTTCGGAACTCGACTCGGTTTCCCGAGGGACGTTTCAGTGGTCATGAACGTCTCCCGGCGAGCCTTCGGGGCACGTCCACGGAAAACAGAGATCACGACGATCCCCGAGCACCTCAAGACATTCAGAGAACACTGAGAAAGTCCCGGTCGAAAGTCCCTAGGTCTTCCCGGGCCAACGGTCTTCGGCCGGGGACGACGAGCCAACGATCCCCACAGGGCAGAAGGGTCACCGAAATGAATGTCAAGACACACAAAGAGCAATCGGGGACCGGGGGACACTAAACTCCGCTCCGAACGTCCAAACAGGGCAAAACCGACTCTCAAGGCGCCAAGTCGCCCGAACGTTTGTTCACACGACGCATGGCGATATTAGGCTCATTCAAATCCTCGCCGTTCAAGCATTCCAAATCTACAAATTAATTGGACATCGGAGATCGGATGCAAGCTCAATCAAGTTTCAAGCGTTTTCCGGCTTTTCTCTCAATCGGATGGGACCCACAACTCAGCCAAGCCAAGCCACCAAGCCACAGCTCAACCCTAAGCCACGGCTCAACCCCTCAAGCTCGGCTCAGACGCAATAAGCCACGGCTCAACCCTATGGCCGGCGGCTCCATGCATTCCCCTCCACAAATTCAAATTCAAATCACTCTCCCTCTTGCTTCCCCTACACTCTAAGTGACCATTTCCCCTCCTTAATCCCTTCTTCAAAATTCGGCAGCCCCCTAAGCATGCCATAACCGCAATTAATTTCACTTAATCGGGCCATTAGCCTAGCCTATAAAGCCCCATCCATCATTAACTCTAATCACTTCTTCATTCTCCTTCTCTCTCAAGCCAATCTCCCTCTAGAATCCTCTCAAACCCCAGCCCATTCCAACTCACTCGTCCATTCCGAGCCAAGGCCAAAACCGGCCAAAACCGACAGAAAACCGGTATTCTAGTAACCACCCGACCCGACTTAAGCCAAAAATCATCAAACACCCTAGCCTACATATTTCCTACCCCCTAAGTCCATTTCCGGGCTTAGATTTTCCATTTGAGGTCCCCAACATCCCGTTCCAGCCACAAGAACAATCGGGTCCCGAGACCCCCTAGCCGTGCACACCGAGCCTTCCGACGTGCCATTTCTTCCCACGACTTCGGCGAGTCGTGCCATCATGTTCCAAGGGTTCCTCACAACCCTCACCCTCCCCCGTGAAGAGGTTGTCACGGTCCGAGGGCCGGTCAACCGTGCACAACTGTCGTTCATCCGTTTCTCTCTTACCGAGTTCCTCACATTTTTACCGAACTTTCTCTCACATTTTCGGGTTTGTTCAGGCCTTGGCACGTTCGGGTTATCCACGGTCATCTACATCTACCTCTTAGGAGTCCAACGAGCCCGATCTCGCGACGTGCCGTGCCCGGAGCAAGCGTGCCGACTCGTTTCCCCGAAATTGCCGCGGTAGCCTCCTCTCGGGTCCTTTAACCCGTAACGCTCAAACCGAGTCTAGCGACTCCCAATGCCACTTCCCCGACTCTTCTCCTCGTGCAACGAGGCTAGGTAACATCCCTCTACAACTTAGAGAAGTTAGGATCTTCGATGCTTGCTTATATGAGATGTTTATATGGTTTAAATAAGTCGGATGCATGAAAGCTTGCTCTTTTCCTTCGGATCTATGTCCCCCATGCATTTTCATGCACGCACGTCCATCATGTCACGTTCATATGTCCATATGATGTTTGTGCCGTGAAGGGAAAGGGCTAGAATCGAGGTAGGGGAGACACTCAAGCCACGGTTAGACCATGGGAGCCCACGGCCTAGGTCCAAAGGAGGGGAGCCGTGGGCTCTCTTGGTCCCTCCGGGGCTTGATCGGCCTCCTCTTCCCCGAAACTTGTCGGTTCCCGTATTATTATCATTGTTCGTTGCATGAGGTTTATTAGCATGGCGGGAATAAGCTTAGATCGGGACCGGAGAACCTCCCTTGACTCGTGTGAGCCATGAGGACTCACGGCCATCCTTGGAGAATTATGGCCGAGAGTCCCCTTGGACCACACGGGTCTAAGGTGGTTTCTCCCTTTCCGAAATGAGCCGGTTCCCGCGTTTCACGCTTTCCCATCGTATGAGTCGACGCCGTTTTTATTGATTTCGTTATATTACGTATTATATGTACTTGTTTGTGTGTCCGTTTGCGTTTAGAGATCTTGACGGCGTCGATTTTCTTTTGTTTTATTGAAATATATTTTGTTCCTATGTTTAAACGTATTATGCATGCAAGATATGATCGGAATCGTCCCTTGGAATTGATTGTATCTGTGTCTTATATTTTTCGTTATTCACATGATAATTAAATGATAGACACGTCAATTTCGGGTAATCCTCCATCAAAACCGTAATAACTACATGAAATCACTACCATTGAATAACTTTACAAACGGGATGAACGGGACGTATCATTCGGCTAAGTAAGTCACTTGGACTAAATGATTGGGTGAATCGATCCTTAATTCGTAAACGCGTCGATGATTTACGGAACAACGAGAATGCCCTTTTCCATCAAAATTCACGACTTCAAAATACCGAGACACGTGACACGGATAGAATTGATGTCTAGTGAGTACTCACGTGCCATGAGTCGAGTCCGGACCCAATTTGAGGCGGCCCGAGTCGGGGTACGAGAGTCCTTCTTAGACTCCTTCGTGTGACGCGATCTCCAATTCATACACGAACATTGCAATTTTATCATCCAATGGCATAATCGTCATTCCGTGATTCACCGATACCCTAGGCTTTAGGGAGTTGGAAACACCTAGAACTATGAACGAGGAAGGACGACCCGTTCGGGTGCGAGTTTCATTCGCGCGGCCTATTTCGTTCGTTTTCGGTGTTTCTTCCTTCCTATTGTAGATTCGGTGGGGATCATTTTATTTCAGTCACAAAATACGAAAAGCCGGACTAATCATACATTTGGCCTAATCAAACGCTAGATAATGGATAGGCGGAATGATAGATTCCAATCTAGAGTCAAGATACGAGTTTGGCTAATTCGGTGAAACCGTAGCGACACTTAACTGAACAAGAGTCCTAAAACAAATTCACACACATAATTGGCTTAGAACCCTATTCTAATCCACCATCTATGTTTGCCTAGGTTAGATACATTGCTTGCTAATCAACCCCGGTTAATAACTGATTAAATCACGTACACTCGACTTAATACACCACTTGTCTGTATTCACCGATAGTTATCTGTTGTTGATTGTATTATGTCAGTTTCATCAGTTTTCTTCTGTTTTATCCTTGCCTATGATGATTTATTGCGGTTCGAGCCCGAGCCTATAGGTTACGTGTTGCACGGGGTCCAACGCCCCAAATCACCGAACACGAGGTCCAACGCCTCTTAACCCACCGAGAGCGTGCAACCCGAGTGCGGAATGGGATCTAGCCTCGATTCACCGTCACACTCCAAATGCGGCCAATGTGGAAGGCAGATTTGGATTGGGCGAGTGAAACGGGTTTAGATATCACCCGGGAACTCGATCGGTCCATCGGATACAGCGGGAACCAACCGGTTCTCCTGCAAACCGTTGGATCGATCGGACCCGACCCCCGGCTCTTCGAGCCCGCGTTGCCTTAATTCGCTTATCGGTCGTTCAAAATACACGATGAGTCGGAGTGGAATATTGGCCCAATGCAAACCGATCGGGATCCATTTACTCATTCAGTTGTACTTTGTAATTGTTCGAGAGAACATTGTGAGAATTCTATTTGTATGTTCATTCATCTACTTGTAAGGATCTCCGATCGATGAGCGAGAGGTCCGAGTGCCGGATCGGTTAAGTTGGTCTATTGCCACCAAAGGGTGAGTAAGCTTGGATACTCGTGGTTTCGGTTCACGCAGGGATTCGACCATCACGGTTCGATGAACTGTAACGCTAAGATAGTGAACCGACTCCTCGATACACAAGCCTACTCAACTTTTGGACTCTTGGCCCAACTTGATCAATTCATCGAATTTACGGTGTCAAAACGGGTGAGTTGAGCGCAACTCTAAATCATGCGGTAAATAAACAAAATGGCAAGCCTAGCAAGCTAGAGTACCAAAAGGGCGTGCGGGATATAGGCCCGCACGTAATAGAACCCCCGAATTCAGAATTTTCGGTTCCGCACGACCATTGCCTTAGCATTTAGGTGTACCCCGTACCCCTAGACCCGGGTAACTTGCCGGCCCTCGACCTACGGGTCGTAAAATGGCAAGTGGCGACTCCTTCTCACGTGCGTCTGTCGCGCGTCCCCGGGAAGGTGGACACTCCCAAGCCGCGTTGCTTAGGCTCGCGCATGCGTGCTCTGACGAGATTAAATTCGGGTGCGCACAGCTTGGCGACTCCACTGGGGACACTTAGAGGGTTCGGGCTCGTTTCCGGTTGCTTGCTTGCGTGTCTATTTACCGCTTTCCGTACATTTATTTTCAAGTACCATTACTTCTTGCATTTGCATCGCATCATTCTAGCGGGTTCTTAGGTACCTTGCCCGAAATCCCACGGGCACCAATATAGGAAGCTAGATTAGTCAGAGGTTCCGAGTAAAGGAACGGATCGAGTCAGCTATGCCACCGAACCGGCCCCCAAAGATCCTCGCTCGATTTCAAGGAATTCACACCCTTGAGTCGGGAGCCCCCATCCCTAGTTAGCGGTTCTCCCAGTAGCACCAAAAACCATGCATACACAGGGACCATCATGCTGGACCGATTTTTGCCTCCATGCCGTCAACCGACCCAAAAGTCGAGTCCTTGAGTCGGCCCGTAGTTTTTTTTAGGACGGGCATTTTGTTGTTTTTAAGAAAGAGCGATGTATACTGTAAAGAACACGACTATAGTTTACCTTTCCGCACTGAATTCATTTTTCGAAAAAATTTAGGACATTGCATTGATTTGATTCTTAAGACGTTAAGCCGGCATCTCCTCCATCTAGGTAAGGATGGACCGCCCGGCTCCCGGTCTCAGACTCGAAGCAATCACGCCACCAAGACAAGACATCATGCGCATCTAGAGGACGCTCCGGCCGGTGGATCACGCTTTCATCTAGGGCATTATCGGAGACATGGTTATGTTCGCCGAGACCCCGGTGGATAGGATCTTCTTGAGGACCGCCGCCGAGTTTTGGGATCCCAAGCACGCAGTGTTCAACTTCCAGGGAACGGAGTTAGCCCCTACAATCGAAGAGTACACGGCACTCATCCAGAGGCCTACGCCCACGACCCACGGCATCTTCGTGCCTAACCCGTTCACAACCGTCCAGAGTCAACTCTCCACCCTTCTCCGCATACCCGCTCAAGACATCCACGAGGAGCTTCATCAGAGGTGGGATCAGGGCATCAGGATCACATGGCTCTCCGATTGGACGCTCCTCCGTGCAATGACACCCACGACGGTTTCTTACTAGCGCGATGCCTGTCATGGATTCCTACTTTTGGTCTTCGGCACTCTCCTGTTCCTGTACTCGCCGAACCTCATTGACGGGGCTATAGCCCAAATCGTCCTCCAAGCGGTGGGAGGCCATAGTTATGTGGAGGCTTTACTAGCCGAGACCATTCGGTCTCTTGACTATGTTAGGGAGGTTCGGCGCGGCAGGATGAGGGGATCCCCGCACCTACTGCAGACTTGGCTTCTAGCGCACGTCCGCCCTTTTTGCTCATCACATCCGTTCTCCTTCATCTCCGACGAGCGCTCGTTGATCGAACGCCTTACACCAGTCATCCCGCCTCCCGAGCACAGCTTCTCGGAATGGAGGCGTTTTTGGCGTGAGTTGACGCTCGCACGCTTCTTATGGGTCGCTCGATGGAACCCCAGCGGCCCCATGATCACGGGATATCCCGGAATTGTGGGAGTTCCCCTTCTCAGCCACTTGGGGAGCACACTCATATTCCTCGGCCGAGTAATCAGACAGCTCGGCGGCCTACAGGACATTCTCGCCGAGGCGGACCGTCTACCTTTCCGCATCCAGTGGGCCGACTCTACATCCACGGCCCCCGCAAGATTCTTACAGATTCGAGAGATTCGCTGCCAACGGGACGCTAGCATCATACAGCGTCTATACTTCCCCGAACACCCCACCGACGAAGAGCGAGCATTCTCCGCCACGTCAACATACGTGGCTCGGTTCTATGCACGGGGATTGGCACCGCCGCAACGGTCCCAGGTCGCCCCGACTCCCCGCGCTACATCCACCCTCGCCCCCAAAGCCGAAAGCTCCACCCAAGCGGCCATGCACGCGGAACTACGGGCCGTCAGGGAGGAACGAGATAGGCTCCGTTGTGAGCTTGTTGATTCCCGCACAGAGGTCGCGGACTACAGGGAGCTTCAGACGGAGTTGACTCGAGCACGCGCCCGAGTCGCACATCTCGGGAGATGGCTCGTTTGAACGCGGAATTGGACCGAGTGCACAAGAGGGCGCGCAACCTCGCCCACCCTTAGGATTAGCAAACGCGCCCATTTTTGCCCTCGCTCGGACCTACGCCCCTTCCAAACGGCCACCGAGCGCAAGCTTTACGTTTAAGTTCCTTTTTTTTTTCCGTATGTTCTATTTTGTAAAACTATGGAACTTGAAGCTAATCAATGTAATGACATTAGTATTTTGAAAGCTCATGCATCTCATACATCTTGTCATTTTACTTCGTCCGCGCTTATCGTCTCATGATATCGATGTTTGCCCTTACACATTCTTGGAATTCAGGTGATCACAACTGGCGTCACACTGCTACCCGACTCGTCAACGTCTCAGGATGGCAGAAGGGGATAATGTAGACATCTCTGAAGAAGTCAACCCATCGGTCCCGACTCTCTCTCAGCTACCTCCAACACGTGCTTCGCCTCCTCTCACTCCTGCAGGCGTACTCCTGGCATATTCAGGCGCCCTTCCAACACATCTCCCGCCCCCGGCGTCTTCAGGGGCGCCTTTGCCCACGGCCTCACTAACTTCCGCCGCCACCGACAACCAAGCCCGCATCGCGGCACTCGAGGGTACGGTCAACCAAATGGCCACTAACATGGCAGAGCTGCTTGCCCTACTCAGGGGACCAAACCGCGCATCCTCGAGCTCCACGCCTCTGCCGGGACAAGGACCGACAGCCGACCCGACTCCTTGGGTCCCACAGACTCAGGCCCCGGAAAACGTGGAGGTGCCCGTGCCACCAACGCTGCATACGTAGCTCACCCTTTCACTAGCTCATATCCGCCACCACCGGCCCCCACGACCGTCCCTCTTCCACCGGCGACCTTCCTATCCTCGGAGCACATCCTGTCCGCGCCTCCACCCGTTTCCATACCGGCCCCAGCTGTGGCCTACACAGTGCCTCCACCGATGGTTTTCCCGGCGTCCAGTGCACCTGCCCCGACTCATCTTCAAGCCACGGAGCTTCCTCCTTATCCACAGCCTCACGCCGGCTTCTCCTACCAGGCACCGCCCCCCATAAACACCACCTTTCACGAATCGGGCACGCCGACCCATGCGGCCCAATTCGCCTCACCGACGCACTTCTTCCCCGAGGCCAACGCCGAGCAGGAGCGTAGGTTGAAGCGAATGGAGGAAACGATACGGGCCCTACAAGCGGGCGATGCTCGTCCCGACGCACGCTATGGCGACTGTAGCCTATTCCCGGGTATGCGGCTGCCCCCGAAGTTCAAGGTCCCGGAGTTCAAGACCTACGAGGGCACAACGGATCCACGCCACCACCTCCGCCATTACCGAGGGAAGATGCTGCAGTATTAGGAATACGAGGAGTTTGTCATCCACTCCTTCCAGGATAGCCTGTCAGGATCGGCCCTCGATTTGTTCATGTCGCTGAAGGCCGAGGACATCCCGACATAGGAGGACCTCTCCCGGAAGTTCACCGATCAGTACCGGTATTGCGCGGAAACGCCTCCCACCCTTCTGGAGCTGAGCACGAAAGAAATGGCGCGGGGCCAAAGGTTCGAGGAATATGCCGCCAAGTGGCGTGCCCAAGCAGCAAAGCACATCCCTCCGATCAGCGAGGCGCAACAGATCCAGTTGTTCCACTCCACACTGAGAGGAGTATACTATTCACACCTGTTGGCACACACTTCGTCGTTCTCCAACCTCATCGAGGCCTGGAAAAAGCTGGATTTGGGGATCAAACTCGGAAGGATGGAGGACCCCACCAACAAAGGGGATGAGTCATCAAAGAAGGCTCCCGCGGCGCTGTAGTCTTCCGGCGGGAGGAGAGCGAAGGAAGTTTCGGTAAACGCCGTCAATACGGCACATCAGGCGCCCCAACAATATTCGGTGAATCTCACGACCACACCGACCACCGCTCCTACCTACTTTCCTCCGCCTCCACAGCACCAACCTCAATCGATCTACTATTCGGCCCCACCGATCCCACCGCCGACGACCTCACAATCATACAACCACTTTGCGCCCGCCCCCGCTCAGCCCTCTCAACCCAGGCCCCAGGTGTCGAGAACTCCTCCACCGGCGCAACAGAACCCTACTTCGCAGGGTCAACAGGCCGGCGACGCGCAAAACCGACCCCGCAAACAATACTCGCCGTTGCCTGCTCCTCTCTCTCACATATATCGGCAACTCTTGGCGGGAAATCAAATCCAGCCGATATCCCCGGGTCCGAACTTCGACCCGTCCGTTCAGGATCAATCCAAGCACTGCGAGTATCATCAGGGTGCGCCGGGGCACACCCTCGACAATTGTTGGAGGTTGCGGGACAAAATTCAGAGGAGGATCGATAGCAATAGACTCACCTTCAACGCCGTCAGGCCCCCAAATGTGCAGGCCAACCCCTTCCCCGACCATAGGCCGAGTTCGGGGCCATCTATCAACATGATCTCTATATGCGTTTCGGAGAGGGACGAAGAAGCACAGGAGAATCCCCTTCCCTTCGTGATCAATTACACTCCCGAAGAACCCACAGTCGGGTTCACGAGACACGAGGCCTTGCTGGCCCCGTTCGTTATCGACATTCCTGCCCGGGAGCCATACTCAGATAGCAAGGTCCCCTGGGCCTACGAAGGAAATGTTGGGAGTCTCGAGCAGCAATTCAGTGTCATGGGGGTGACACGATCGGGGCGGGTGTATGAGACTTCGGCGGCCAAGGACAAAGGGAAGACGCCCGCCGTTGAAGTCGGGGCGGCCCTCGAAAGCTCACTTTTTCCATCTAAGAAGGCGACCGAGGAGGAAGCCGAAGCTTTCATGAAGATCGTGAAGGCGAGCGAATACAAAGTGGTCGACCAAATGGCCAAGTCCCCGGCCCATATCTCATTGCTCGCACTCCTCCTCGGCTCGGAACCTCACCGAGAGGCCCTCCTTCGGGTACTGACCACGGCACAAGTCCCGAAGGGAACGCCCCCGGACAAGATAGAGGAGACGGTCGGGTCCATCTTTTCCAACACTATCTCGTTCTCGGACGACGAGCTCCCGTCCGAGGGTTGGTCACATTCGCGGGCGTTGCACATTGTCTGTAAGTGTAACAATTACATCGTCGGCCGGGTCATGATTGACAATGGGTCCGCCCTTAACGTTTGCCCGGTGACCACCCTGAAACAAATGAATGTGGACCTCAATCGAGTCCGCCCAAGCAAGACAGCGGTCCGAGCCTTCGACGGTTCACGCAGGGAGGTAAATAGGGAGATCGACCTCCTCATAGACGTTGGCCCGTGCTCGTTCAGCATCACGTTCCAGGTGCTTGACATCTCGAACGCATTCAGCCTGTTGCTCGAGAGGCCCTGGATCCACTCGGCCGGCGCCGTCCCCTCTTCTTTGCACCAAAGGCTAAAGTTCATCGTCGAGGAGAGGCTCATTACGGTGAAAGAAGAGGAGGACTACACCATCTACAAGGAGACGGCGGTGCCCTACATCAGCATTGGGGACGATGAAAACCTCCCGTTCCACTCATTCGAAACCATCTCCGTCATCCGGGACTACGGAGAGAGTGGACCATCCCGCGCCGACCGCATGATAGGGAAGGTTCTCCTGCGCAACAACTATATTCCCGGTACCGGCCTCGGGGCGCGCGGGCAAGGGATTAGCCGCCCTATCGAAGTTGAAGGATACAAACACAGGAGAGGACTCGGTTTTCGCCCCTCCTGTCATGAGATCATCGAGGCCCGCAAGGGAAACCATCTTCATCGCCTCGCCGCGTACTACGGGAGGCTCAATAGCGGCGCTTTAGTCCCCCCACTATCTCACTTCTTCCCCGGGCCTTCACACACCATAGGAGGCACCCTTGACGGCCCTTCCTCGGACTCCGACGACACTCCTGCCACTCCGTCAGTCGTGTACGCCGTCACCGAGGAGATTCCTTCAGGGGTTCACATCCGCTTGGCGCAGGAAAACGAGGAGCTGCACAACTGGACCTCAGTCCCGCACTACTCGGCTGTGATTGCCGATGTGTAAGGCTTATCTATGTATAAGATGTTCCCCGCGTGTCGGCATAGCCATGCGCCACACGACGGGAGAGGGGTTTCTATTATGGCTTCTTGTTCACAGCATCAATGAAATCTCTCACGCATTTTTTGAATTTCCTTGCATTCTTTCTCCCTCTCCTATTCTCCATTTCGCAGCACTATAAATTTTCTAAGACGATTCTCTCGAATTTCCAAGCTCCACTCGAATCCAAATCCTCGATGCTTCGATGCGAACCTATCCCGAGAGCAACTCGGTGAGCCTCAACCCGTATACTTTGGGGAAGGGCTTCCCAAGGATAGTCAAGTGCCCGAGATAAAAGAGAGTTTGCGTCGCCTCGAAGACCATCAAATCACCTCGGTCGAGCCAACGGAGGAGATCAACGTGGGCACCGAAGAAGAGCCTCGCACCTTGAAGATCGGGACAGCCCTCGACCCTACACAGCGAGCCCGGATGATCGACTTCCTGAAGGAATATCAGGAGGTCTTCGCCTGGTCTTACGCCGACATGCTCGGCTTAGACCCCTCAATAGTCGAGCACTTTCTCCCACCGAGAAATTCCCGCCCAAACGGCAACAGTTACGGCGACAGCGGGCCAGCCTCCTTCTCCGCATCAAGGAAGAAGTCGTCAAACAGATCAATGCAGGATTCCTCGAGGTCTGCAACTATTCAGAGTGGGTGGCAAACATCGTGCCAGTGGAAAAGAAGGATGGAAGAGTCCGAGTCTGCGTTGACTACCGAGATCTCAACAAGGCCAGCCCTAAGGACAACTTCCCCTTGCCGCACATCGACGTCCTAGTCGACAATACGACGCGCCACGCCCAATTCTCTTTCATGGACGGCTTCTCCGGATACAATCAAATCCGGATGGCCGAGAAGGACAAACTCAAGACGACGTTCACTACGATGTGGGGAACTTTTTGCTACCGCGTTATGCCTTTCGGCCTCAAGAACGCGGGGGCAACTTATCAGAGGGCTATGGTCACATTATTCCACGACATGATGCACAAGGAAGTCGAGGTATGTGTCGACGACATGATCGCCAAGTCCAAAGAAGGAGAAGACCACCTTATCAACCTAAAGCGCCTTTTCGACCGCCTAAAAGAATACAAGCTTCGGCTTAATCCGGCAAAGTGCACATTCGGGGCTCGGTCAGGAAAACTACTACGATTCGTGGTCAGTGAGCGCGGTATCGAGGTGGACCCGGATAAAGTCAAGGCGATCAAAGAGCTTCCCCCGCCATCAACGGTCCGAGAGGTGCGCGGCTTCTTGGGGCGACTAAATTAAATTACACGCTTCATTGCAAACCTGACAGATAAGTGCCAACCGCTCTTTCGCTTGCTCCGCAAGAATGCAGCGATGGAATGGGACCACGAGTGCCAGAAGGCCTTTGACACCATCAAGGCCTACCTAATTCAGCCGCCGATATTGGTACCGCCCGTGCCGAACCGGCCCCTCATTTTGTATCTCACAATACGCCGACAATCCTTGGGGTGCATGCTGGGGCAAGAGGACGAGTCGACGCGCGCCGAAAGGGCAATATACTACTTGAGCAAGAAGTTCACCGAAGGGGAATCCAATTATCCGGAGATCGAGAAGATGTGTTGCGCGTTGGTATGGGTCATGCAAAGACTTCGACAGTACGCACTCTATCACACGATCCGCTTATTGTTAAAAGCGGACCCCTTGCGGTATTTGCTCGATAGCCCCTCATCCATGAGGAATATCGCAAAATGGCGCTGTCAGTTGACGGAGTACGACATAGAGTACGTGCCTCACACGTCTGTCAAGGGGCAAACGATTGCCGACCATCTAGCAGAATTCCCAATCGATGATGTCAGCACCCCATTTTGGCTCACCTTTCCAAACGATGATATCAGCAATGATCCAAGCCACAACCTGAGCAGAATACAGAAAAACTACTTAACAGAGCAGAAAATCACTATTCATCCTCAAGTCGGCAAAATCGGGCAAATGACACATGCATATGACAGAAGGACTCCAGGGGTCACCAAAGGGTAATAGAGTGACTAGAGAGCTCAGCAATATCCAAAACCGGCATTTTTAGTATATCACACGGACAGTTCTATTTTCCGATAGTTCGCTCGATCATCGGAAGACAGCCAATATTGGACCCCAAAAATCCACTCCAATGCCAAACAGATGAAAAGTGTCCCCAAAGGCATTTTGCAAATCATCTGCTCTATACAGAACAACTTTCTGTATACAGACAACTTTTCAGTGGAAGTCCAAAAATGCCAGTTTCTCGAAGAAAAGTTAATTCCAAATATCAGATGCGGCCATGCCCCTCAATCATACAGAGCACGAGCAATGCTTCATATTGTCTTTTAGAAGCCATACAGACACTCTGATTGACTTCCGAATGACAAAACGGGCATACCTTTCTTCGGAAGAGCGTAACCGGAGACTGGTCTGATGGAATTACGGCAAACGAAGTTCACACTACATTGCCCTGAAAACTCCAGCGGACATTCGCAATTGGGCAAAACAGACAGCAAAACCCTTCACGGTTTCCCGAGTAACCTTCGAGGGGCACAAAAGGCCATTTTCAGTGAAAATCCATATCCGGAGGTCCTCTTTGGGGAAACTTGACGCCGGATGCTTACCTTACACAATGCTAGCCTTCTCAAGGCTCAATGTGGAATTCTCGGAATGAATCACACAACTCATCTAGACCCCTCAAGCAGTGCTTTAAGGGTCTCAGATGCACTTTTCATATCCTTAGAGGCCCAATCTCAGCAAACAGAGATCGCAGTAATCTCCGGATCGCCCAAGAAACTCAGAAAGCAATCTGAGAAATCCAGTTTCGGCCTCCTAGGACATCTCCGGCTCCATATTTGTATTTACCGGCTTAAGGGACAAGGGCCCACGTAATTTGACAATTTATGTCAAAATGACCGACGTGGGATGCAGATACAAGATATGCTGTCAGAAGTGGGTAACCTCGCTCTGAATGCATAAAAGGAGCAAAACCGGCTTCCAAGCCTCATACAGACATTTGGCAATTTCTCACGGAAAATGCCAATCTCGGACTCATTAAATCCATTTCCTCGCGTATATCGATAATTCGACGTTCAATTCAAACCACGAACTTCGAATGCGCGATCAATCGAGACCCGAGCTTTTTCCCGGTTTCTCCTCTTCGGTCGTGGGACCCACGGGCTACTCAAGATGAGTCACCCTTTACTCTAGAAGCTTCTTCTTCTTCTTCAATGCAAGAAGCCAACTTGCACTCTTGCTTGAAAATATCCAAGAGTTTGAAGACAACACTCAAGCCTCCATCAATGCTCATCAATGCTCATCAATGTCTTATCTCTTCTTCATTAATGCAATGGAAGAGGATGAGGCTTGATATTTTCTAAGCATGGGAGTTAAGAGCACTTGCTTTTGCTAATTGTGTCATTAGCTTTGCCTATAAATGGCCCAAAAGTGATTAAGATAATCACTTCTCCTCTGGCACACTCTCTCCAAGCTTTCTCCCTCAAGAAAAGCTCTCAACTCCATAGCCAAGAACCAGCAAGCTTCAACACTTCAAAACCAAGAGAGAAAAATCGAAGCAAACCCGAAGAAAGCTTTGAGTTTCTTAAGTCGGAAGCCGATGTTCATCATCCCGACTTAAGTTCAAAACTTCTCAAACTTCATGGACCACATGTTTTGGACCCAAGGAGTTCATTCATGAAATTAGATTTTTGGTTTGAAGTCATTTGCTCATCATTTCAGGTTGATTTCCTCATTTCGGGTGAAGATCGTGCTCTCGGGTGAACAGTGCACCCGTATCCGCACACTCGCGCGTCCAGCCGCGCACACGCGCGTCCAGCTGCGCGCCCGCGCGCACAGCCGGCCTCCCGTGCACCTAGCTCCCCGAACGTGCATGTCCTTGCACCCGAGCATTCTTTCAAGCGTTCAACCGAGTCACCCGACTCTCGAACACTTCCCCGACTCTTTCCTCGTATCCCGAGGCTAGGTAAATCACTCTTGACTTAGAGGAGTTAGGGCTTTTTACATTATTTGCATGGCTATGGAGTAATATGGTGCACAAAGCATGTTCACTTGCAAGACTTCATGTTTATGTACTTTTTACATTATATCATGCATGTTTATCCTCGATTAACATGTTAGCATGTCGGGAAACGTTTGGATCGACCCTCGGAAGACCTTCCCGACCCGAAATAAGCAAAAGAGCTCTCGGGTTTAATTTAAGAAGAGGTAACCGAGACTTGGCTTGCTTTCCTCGGGTTAAGAACGGCCTTCTTAGCCCGATCCAAGTTCGATTCCCGAGTCTTCTCGTGTTTTCTTACATGCATGAAGTCGGTATTGTTTTATCGATTCCTTAAATAACTTGTTTGTGCATGTTTGCATGTTCGAATGCGTTATTCAAATCATGGCAATACCGATTTTCGTTTAATCGTGTCATTTATCATGTTTGTCGTTTGAGCATGCGAGAAATGATTCGAAACGAGACGGGTAAACCTCGTGGAACCCCATTCGGGCCATGGGACTTCTCGGCTATCTCAAAAGAGAAGTGGCTGAGAGCCTCTTAGACTCGTACGGGTTGCATGAGGCTTCCTCTTCCCGTTTTGAGTCTGTTCTCGGCTTTCGTGTAATTTGCAATTTACATTATCGTCGCAATATCGCATGAAAATGTCTTTTCAAAACAAAGCATGCATGGATTCGGGTATCGATGACTCATTCGGGTTCATTCGGTTATGAGGGTAGTTTCGGTCATTGGACCAAATTATCCTCGATCCTTATGGAATCGTCTTGGTCGTCGAGTCGTGAATCGTTTTCACAATTAATGCATTCGGCATAACCCTTAAGCATCAATTCCACAAACGGGTTAATCGGGACGCTCACATGATTAAACCCACTTTACACTGATAAAGTTTACACGAATTGGCCATTAACCGATAACTCGGTCGATGAGTTGTCAAATGACGTCGGTGCCCTGTTCAAACTTATCAATTTCAAAACCCGAAACGCGCGGTCCGATGTAGCATGGACGTTTGAAAAGGGCTTATGTGTCTCAACTTGAGTTTTTACCTGATTCCAGGTAACTCAGGTCATGATGCAGAAGATCTTTCTAGATCACTTCCGGGCAGACCGACCGGTTCTTTGGCTTTTTCGGGGTTCTTGCATAACCCTGGACGATCCAGGGAATTGGTCGACACCGGCTACAGGCCGAGGTGGCCCGCACTGCGATGTTTCCCCTTTTCTGAAAACAATTTTCAAATAAAGGGCAAAATCGTCATTTCACAATTCAACGACACTCTTAAGGTTAGCATGACAGAAACACTACAGTATGGGATAAGAACGGGCTACTCGTTCAGGTGCAGGTTCATCTGCATAGCCTTTTCTTATCTAACTGATGAGTTTCTGTCATCCTAACATAGACTCGGGTAACTAGAACGGTTATCTCTATCAGAAAACATGCAAAATGCTGATTAACCTTTCACTCGACCTAACCAAACACTAGATAATGGTTAGGAGGAATTCTAGATTCCAAATCTAGAGTCAAAACACGAGTTTGGCTAATTCAGTGGAAATTCAGTGTCACAATACAGAACAACTGTAAAATCAATCCACACACATAAGATTTGACTCTCTTTGTCAGGTTCTCAAAACAAAGCCGAATGCTAAAACGTTGGGACGTGCTTGTTTGTCTAGGGTAGGATTTGCATGCCAAAATACCCCGGATTAACAACTTGTTAAAACACGTACACTCGATAATAACAAACACCTTGTCTGTTATTAACATGTTGCGTGTTATCTTTCCGCACCTGTTTGCCATGCGGGTCGAGCCTGATCCCTAGGCCGAATAATATTAGGGTTCAGCGCCCTAATCATCGAGCACAGGGTTCAACACCCTAATCAACACTCACAGGGTCCAACGCCCTATTCAGTAAGAGCGTCCATTAAATTTCAGTTCTTCGGTCTTTTCCCTAAACTCACGGTGAGTTAGAGTGGAATAATAACCGAACGCGAAACGACTGGAATTCGACCCTTTTGTAATTTGTATTTATTGTTTTTGAGAGCATTGTAAGGATTTTATTTTGTACATTTATTCTGTAAGAATTCCAGTCGGTGAGCGAACGGTCCGAGAGTCGAATTAATCGCATCGGTCTAATGCTTGCCCAGATACAAGTAAATCCAAGAACTCGCGGTTCTGGTTCACGCAGGGATTCAACCTCCATGGTTCGATGAACTGTAACGCAAGATTGTGAACCAATTCCCTGACACACAGATTTACTTCTCTCTCGGCTTCTCAACCGACATTGTTTAATTCATCGAGTTTATGGTGTCAAAACGTGCGAGCCGAGCGCAATTTAATCCACGCGGTAAATAATAAAACATGCAAGCCTAGCAAACCAGAGTACCGAAAGGGCGTGCGGGATATAGGCCCGCACGTAACATGAACCCCCGAACACGGACTTTCCGGTTCCGCACAGACCAATGCCTTAACAACAACTAGGTGTTCCATACCCCTAGACCCGGGTAACTTATCCGCCCTCGACCTTCGGGTCGTAAAATGATAAGTGGCGACTCCTTCTCTCACGCGTGTCCGTCACGTGTCCCCACGGGAAGGTGGACACTCCCAAGCCGCGCGATCCAAAAGCGCGCAATGCGGGCCCCGACAAGAGTCCACATTCGGGTCCGTACAGCTTGGCGACTCCACTGGGGACATACTTAGTGGGTTCAGGCTCGATCCGTTTGCTTGCTTGCATGTTTATTTATCGCTTTCCGTACATTTACTTTTCTTGCACATTTACTTTTCTGCACTCGCATTGCATCATTCTAGTGGATTTAGGTACCACGCTTGAAATCCCACGAGCGGCAATCTAGGAAGCTAGGTTAGACAGGGGTTCGAAGTAGGGGTACGACGCGCGGTTCGACTGTCGCTTAGGCCTTGAAAAGAATCCCGCCCGATTTCAAGGAATTGATACCCTTGAGTCGGGGGCCTCCATCCCTAGGTAGCACGGTCCCTGTAGCACTGAACCATGCATCGTGCTATGCTTCCATGCAAGCCTTCTACCCGACTTCGGCAACAGTCTATCGAGTCGGCCTACGAGCCACTTGAGTCTTTTCCATTTCAAGAGCGGTGTACATGTACCTTGTAATTTTATTAAGCCATGGGCATTTATTTTTCGCACTCATGCATCATACAGTTTTCAAAATTAGGGTGTCATTCGCATTGATGAGTCCTAAGCTGATCTTCTTTACATCTTGGTAAGGGATGTCGCATTCGGCTTCCTTTCTGCACCTCGACAGAATCACGTCACCGCTTGAGCAGATAAGTCACATATGGACCAGCTTGCGTCAAATTGACCGAAACTATATCACTTCCTTCGTCGGAGATGTGCCCATGCTCTCCACACGCCGAGTAGATTGGAATTTCCTACGAGCAGCTGTGACGTTCTGGGATCCAACCCATGCGGTCTTCAACATTCAGGGTACAGAGCTTACGCCTATCATTGAGGAGTATCGGACCCTCATTGGCAGGACTGCTATTTCCCACGGCATTGTGGAGCCTAACCTCCGTACTACTCGATTGGTCTTAGTCTCGCGCCTACTCAGGGTGCACAGATATCAACTGCATGCCGAACTTGCATACTCCGGAGGCATTGAGATAGTAACCACGAAACTTCTCTGCTTTATCGAATCACAAGCACGCGAGGTTCGAGGGGACATTTTTCAAGCAAACTTATGTCATGCAGTTTTGCTCCTTATTTTTGGAACCCTTTTATTCCCTAGCGCAGTCGATCGCATCGACGCAGCTTTGGCTAGCGTCATCCTCCAAGTGGTCGGAGGCCGCGGGTACGAGGTAGCCCTAGTGGCTGAGACCATTCGGTCGCTCGACCGCGTTACGCGAACAGCTGATCGAAGGTTGAGGGGATCCCCAATCCTTTTGCAAATTTGGCTACAGAGCCACGCATGCCCCTTTGGCCTCGTGCCCCCAGTCCTGTTTTTCAACCACTCGGAGTCGATCATTTCTCGATTACTACCTTTAGTGCACGTGAAAGAACGCAAGGTTGCCGAGTGGATCAAAATTTTTCGTGAAATATCACCTAAGGGCTTTAAGTGGCGTGCCGCGTGGATGCCACCCGGACCCATGGCCCTTAGATCCCATGATTTTAACGGAATCCCACTTTTGAGCCATGCGGGGTCCACCACTTACTTCCCGTCGCGAGTAATGAGGCAGTTCGGTAGCCTACAGACAGTCCCCGAGGACACGGCACGGACTAGGTTTGAACACACTTGGCGGGAGGATCAGACGTCCGTAGATTGCCAAAGTGATATCCAACAGGTCCTATCCGCATGGCGCATTGCGGTCACAGAGCTACCTTACTTTCCCGAACACCCTACTCAGGATGAACGGGATTTTCAGGCTACGGAAGAGTACATCCTCCGTTTCTACCGACGGAGTTCGTTTGTACACGAAGATTTCACCGACTCTCCACAACTTGAGGATAGCACACCATATGGGGCACCCTCAACTTCTAGCATCGCCGTCCAAGCGGAACTCACTAGCCTCAGGTCTGAGAGGGACCGCCTTCGTTGGGAGGTCGCCGAGAAAGATGAGCAACTCATCGATCAGCGCCAGCTTCAAAGGGAGCTCGCCCAAGCACGCGCCGAGTTACAGAGACGCGATCAGGAGTTGGCACGTGCGAACGCTACCTTGGAGAGATCCAAGAAGAGGACCCATGGAGGTCCCCACCCATCTTAGGATAGATATCTCCACTAGGCTTTCGCCTGGAATTGGTGTTTTCCGTGGCAATGTTCACTTGTGCCCCGAGCGGGATGGAAGATCGACTTAAGGATTTATTTTTCAAACTGCATTGTATTTTAAACTCTTTGAATCGATGCGAACGACAACATTAGCTTTCAAAACTCATGCATTGCATACATTTGATATATTTATTGTCTTGCGGCTACAACGCATTTCCACACGATAGACAAGTTGTGCCAACCTTTGCGGGTAGACCACCCGCGGTCTTCACTTCTCCATAGCGAGATGTACTATGACCAGAAGCCGTCCAGCCCGGCCACCCACCCCGCACGACAGGCGAGTCGTGCCAACCTTTGCGGGTAGACCACCCGCGGTCTTCACTTCTCCATAGCGAGATGTGCTATGACCAGAAGCCGTCCATCCCGGCCACCCACCCCACATGACCGGCGAGTCGTGCCAACCTTTGCGGGCAGGCCACCTGCGGCCTTCACTCTTCCTCCATGGCAAGGCGAGCTATGGACCGAGGGCTGACCCACCTTCCAAGGCGAAACTAACCAACAACAACTTCTTACTAACAGAGAGCATCATCGCATGATTGGACGCACATCTCTCCACATGACCCCACGCATCTACCAACGATTAAGCGTGCCTCATACATGTCCAAGCATGTTCACACTAACTCATGCACGCACACTCAAAGAATCAATGCATGTCTCTCGGTGTGCTCGCACGACACCTACCAGGCCAGTTCGCTTCCTTACACTCTTGCATTGAAATCCTGAACAATTCATGCTCCTTCATTGTTTTCTTTTCCTATTGCAGGAAATTCTCAACAAGAAGACAGCCTGAATACTGAGCGACCACAATTGAGACAACAAACGTCTCTCATCCGGCTCCTTGGGATTTCAACACTAAGTCCCCATCCTTGCTCCACAGAGCAATACCGCAAGCAAATCAGAGTCACCGCCTTGCAGCGCCCTGCGCTATTCCCTAGCATTGACCTTTGCTTTCACATTTCTTGCACTTTCCTATCGACCCCGCATTTACTGCATCGGGCTTTGGCCCCGCATCGGACTTTGGCCCCGCATCGGGCTTTGGCCCCACTTTTGGGCTTCGGCCACTATCGGGCTTCGGCCCCACTTTTGGGCTCCGGCCCGGCAGTTACTGCCTTTAGGTTTTGACGCCTCGCATTTACTGCTTTCAGGCTCATCTGAAATCCAAAAATCGACTTGGATTCAAATTCATCCAAGCGATACTCCGAGGAGCAAGTCTAATCCTTCCACTACAAAGACCGAAAGTGACAGCTCCACAAACAGAGCATGACCCAACCCTCAGTCGTAGGAGATACCAGCACGATCATGCCTCCGATCAAAAAAAATGGATCTCATCCACCTCCGTTGGGGTCACTGATTGAATACCGGGGCAACACGCGCAGTTTTCTTTAAACTCTCTGTTGCTTTCATTCAAATGCATTCCCACAAATGGGCTCTCGACATGAACACATCCTTCAATGGAGCATTAGGACAGTCTTGAAGATGCCCTATTAGTTCTGTTGGACCTGTTCGACTCACCTGTCCTCATGGGACCCGGCTCCTCGAGCCTTCCCTAAGACGGCTGCTCATGCCTACTCGCAATTAGGGAAAACATGCTTATGTGACCTCAGTCATGGTCTAACCACTCCAGAGTGGTGATGACTACATTCCCAGAAACAAATGTCATCCACACGCGACACCTCATGGGTCGCGTGCGGGACAAAAGGGATTTTCCCATGGGTCCACCCCATATTTCTTACCACATATCCCCACGCATAGTCGCCTAACACACCATCTTCTTTGTCATCTTTTACAGGGACACGCCGGTCACAGGCGAAGAGTGATGCACAAGCTCACGCCTTCCGAGAACTTCTCTCGAGCCTCCTCCCTTATACTTTGACAGGGAAGGGGCTCGGCACGGAGGTACCCCCTACAAAGCTAAAGACAAAAACAACTGAGCGAGCCATATGCCATCAACACAACCATTTCAATTGACATTGACGACATGAGACGGTCAGGGGCGACAGTTGCACAAACCGCCCACCACGAGTCACATCGACGATAAAAGACCAGAGCATTCGCGTTCAACGCTTGCACCGAGAACACCTCGAACATCATCCACCCACGATAAGCATTTCCAAGCGACGTACACTGGGGCATCCCCGGTTGAAGTTCACACTAGCACAACTTTTCCAAGCGACGTTGTCAGCACCCCATTCCGGCCCACCGGCTCCCCACACGAGGATTTCCGACCGAAGCCCGGGGCACTATTCATCATCCGGCAATCAAAGGCGAACGCGCGGTCACGGAACCACGAGCAATAGGAGAAGAGCATGGTCCACCGAGAAAAGCGAAGGAGAGCCATCAGAAGAACGAATGAACGAGGAATCCCGAAAACAACGGAGTTGGCGCTGTGGCACCATTCATCACTGAGTCACCGAAGCACCGAAAGGTGCCCAATATGGGGCTCCAAAAATCCCTCCCAGTGCCAAAATGACCAATGACACGTCCGGGCGCATTTCCGGGACATCCTGCTTAAGCCGGGACACCCCGATCCCCCACGGACGCCTTTTCTAACAGAGCTCCCGGGGTTCGCTCCACTGACAAGCAAACGGCCCCTCAAAACGGGTCTACAGGCGCCCAGGGACCACCAGGGCCGGGGAACAAGTTTCAGACAACCTTCCGGAACTCGGCTCGATCTCCCGAAGTACGCTTCAGTGATCACGAACGCCTCCCGGTGAACCTTCGGGTATTTCCACGGAAAGCAGAGACCACAACGATCTCTGAGTACCTCACGATAACCTCCAAGCACCTCAAGGCATTCGGGGCACATTGAGAGAATCCCGGTCAAAGTCCCTAGGTCTTCCCGGGCCAACGGTCCCCGACCGAGGACGACGAGCCAACAATCACCCGCGGGGCAAAAGGGTCACCGAAACGAATGCAAGAATGCACAAAGATCATCGGGGATCAAGGGACGCTAAACTCCACTCCAAACGTCCGAACAGGGCAAAACCGACTCCCGAGGCGCCGAATCGCCCGAACGTCCGTTCACGCGACGCATGGCGATATTAGATTCATCCAAATCTTCGTCTTTCAAGCTTTCCAAATCTTCAAATTAATCGGACATCGGAGGTCGGACGCGAGCTCAATCAAGTCTCAAGCGTTTGCCGGCTTTTCTCCTAATCGGATGGGACCCACAGCCTAGCCAAGCCAAGCCATTGAGCCGCGGCTCAACCCCAAGCCACGGCTCAACCCTCGGCTCGACATGACAGCCCCCAAGCCGCGGCTGATTCCCTCACCGGCGGCTCACCCGTCGGCTCCAAGCCTCCCCATCCACAAATTTGAATTTTCCCTCACATCTTTCACTTCCTATCACATCCTTACACATCCATCACCTATCCATCACTTCCCTCTTGCTTCCCCTACACTCCACATGACTATTTCCCCATCCTAATCCCCTCCAAATTTCGGCAGCCCTAGTTTAGGCATCAAAACCGCAATTAACTTCCTCTAATCGAGCCATTAGCCATCCCTATAAGTCCCCTTCCATCATTAACTTTAATCACTTCTTCAATTTCACTCTCTCTCAAGCCAATCTCTCTCAAGAACTCTCTCAAACCTCAGCCCATCCCCTCACTTCCGTCCACCCTTTGCCAAGGCCGAAACTGGCCAAAACCGCCGGAAAATCACCCGGTATTCCAGTAACCACCCGACCCGACTTAACCCAAAAATTCTCAAACTTCATAGCCTACATATTTCCTACCCCCTAAGTCCATTTCCGGACTTGGATTTTCGATTTGAGGTCCCCAAGACCCCGTTCCAGCCGAAATTGCAATCGGGTCCCGAGACCCTCACCGCGCGCACCGAACACTAACGGCGTGCCATTTCATCCCACGACCTCGGAGAGTCGTGCCATCACATTTAAAGGGTTCCTCACAACCCTCACCCTCCCCCGTGAAGAGGTGGTCACGATCCGAGGGCCGACCCACCGTGCACGACCTCCGTTTTGCCCATTTTTACTAACCGGGTTTCTGTGTTTTCACTGAAACTTCTCTCATCATTTCCGACTTATTCAGGGTTCGGCACGCTCGGAGCTTTCCGTGCCCACCTAGATCTGTCTCTTAGGAGTCCAACGAGCCCGACCTTTCACCGTTCCGTGGTCGGAACGAGCGTGCCAAGCCGTTTTCCCGCGGTTGCCGCAGCCGCGCCTACCCGGGTCGCCTACTGCCCTTCGCCCTAACCGAGTCTTCCGACTCTCAAAGACCACTTCCCCGACTCTTTCCCTCTTGCAACGAGGCTAGGTAACATCCCTTTACAACTTAGAAGAGTTAGGACTTTCTATCTTTACTTGTATGAAGTGTTTATACGTTTTTAAAGGTCGGTATGCATGCAAGATTTTATTTTTCTTTTAGATCCGAACTTGCCATGCATCCTCATGCAACGTACGTGTTCCATCTTGTTATTCTACGTCTATATGATCGTGTAAACATGCATGTATACGTGATGTGGTCCGAATCTAGGGGAATGAAACGGATATAGACTCGAGAGAGCCACGGAACCTCCCGGCCGAGCCTCATAGGTGATGGGCCGTGAGCCTCCTTGGCTCCTTCGAGTCCACAACCGCTTCATTCTTTCGGATTAGACCATCTCCACGTTCGGGAAGGTCCTAACCGTGGCTAAGAGGTGTCTAACGAAGGGAATGGCTCGGAATCTAGGAGGGAGAGCCCTTAGATGGTTCGGTTATGTCAAAGGGGCTCACGGCCATACCCTTGCGATGGGTGACTCGTGAGGCTCCTTGGCCTAACCGAACCCCTAGGGCTCTTCTTTCTCCTTGATGCCGTGTATTCCCCATGTAATATCACTAAGACCACCATGAAATAAATTAAGGTCATTCGTTAATTCCATAAATATGACTCGTTGTATGCTTTGTGTGTTTATTCATGTAAACCGTGATCGTGTTAGTCCCGATTTAGGGAAATATACATCGTTCTCATGTGCGGATTGTTTGATGCATGCAATGATCGGCTAGGAATGACACGAAAGACCCATCGAGATTCGAACCGGGTCAAGGAGCGTTCGGCCGATCACATTTGGGGATGGCCGAGCCCTCCTTCCACTCCTTGGAGCCTCGTTTGGTCTTTCCGTCCTTCCGAAGACGACCCTTGGAATTGTTTTTTTTTTATCATATTCCCCTTTAATCATATTCTACATGATTATTATTTATTAGGCTTGCTAGATCCGGACGTCGCACGTCGGAGCCGTAATTGCAACGTGAATCAATAATCACTGAAGGATTTCACAAATGGGAAAACGGGATGCGCATCTTTCGGTTAACTAAGTCACATGGACTAAATAATCGGGTTAATTGATCCTTAATTGGTAAAACGCATCGATGATTTACGGAACGGCGTGAATGCCCTTTTCCAATAAAATTCACAATTTCAAAATACCGAGATGCGTAACACGAATAGAATTGATGTCTAGGGAATACTCACGTGCCGTGACTCGAGTCCGGGCCCAATTTGAGGCGGCCCGAGTCGGGGCACGAGAGTCCTCCTTAGACACCTTCGTGCAACACGATCTCCAATTTGTATACAAACACCACGATTTTATCATCCAAGGGCATAATCGTCATTCCGTGATTCACCGATACCTTAGGTTTAGGGAGTTGGAAACACCTAGAACTATGAATGAAAAAGGGCAACCCGTTCGGGTACGAGTTTCATTCGTGTGGCCCATTTCGTTCGTCTTCGGTGTTTCCTTCTTCCTATTGTAGATTCAGTGGGGATCATTTTATTTCAGTTACAAAACACGAACAACCGGATCAATCATGCATTTGGCTTAATCAAACACTAGATAATGAATAGGCGGAATGGTAGATTCCAATCTAGAGTCAAAACACGAGTTTGGCTAATTCGGTGAAACCACAGTGACACTTAACTGAATAAGAGTCATAAAACAAACACACATATGTAATTGGCTTAGAACCTTATCCTAGCCCACCCTCTATGCTTGCCTAGGGCAGATACATTGTTTGTTAATCAACCCCGGCTAATAACTGATTAAATCACGTACATTCGGCCTAATACACAATTCGTTTGTATTCACTGACACTTATCAGTTGTTATCAGTTGCTTCCTCTATCGTGTCAGTTATATCAGTTTTCTTCTGTTTTGTTCTTGCTTTTGATGATTTATTGCGGTTCGGGCCTGAACCCATAGGTCACGTGTTGCACGGGGTCCAACGCCCCAAACCACCGAACACGAGGTCCAACGCCTCTTGACTCACCGAGCGCGTGCAACCCGAGTGCGGAATGGGATCTAGCCTCGATTCACCGTCACACTCCGAATACGGCCTATGTGGAAGGCGGATTCGGATTGAGCGCGTGAAACGTGTTTAGATATCACCCGGGAGCTCGATTGGTCCGACGGTTACAGTGGGAACTAATCGGTTCTCCTGCAAACCACCGGTTCAATCGGACCCGACCCCCGGCTCTTTGAGCCCGCGTTGCCTTAATTTGTTTATCGGTTATTCAAAACATACGGCGAGCCGGAGTGGAATATTGGCCCAATGCAAACCGATCGGGATCCATTTATTTCATTCGGTTGTATTCTGTAATTATTCGAGTGTACGTTGCGAGGATCTTATTTGTACATTTATTCATATACTTGTAAGGATCCCCGATCGGTGAGCAAGAGGTCCGAGTGTCGAATCGGTTAAGTCGGTCTATCGTCACCAAGAGATGAGTAGGCTCGAATAATCATGGTCTTGGTTCGCGCAGGGAATCGACCGTCACGGTTCGAAGAACTGTAACGCTAAGATAGCGAACCGATTCCTTGACTCACAAGCCTACTCATCTTTCGGATTCTTGGCCCAACTCAATCGATTCATCGATCTTACGGTGTCAAAACGGGCTAGTCAAGTGCGACCCTAAATCACGCGGTGAATAAACAAAATGGCAAGCCTAGCAAGCTAGAGTACCGAAAGGGCGTGCGGGATATAGGCCCGCACGTAATAGAACCCCCGAATTCGGAATTTTCGGTTCCGTACGACCATTGCCTTAGCATTTAGGTGTACCCCGTACCCCTAGACCCGGGTAACTTGCCGGCCCTCGACCTTCGGGTCGTAAAATGGCAAGTGGCGACTCCTTCTCACGTGCGTCCGTCGCGCGTCCCCGGGAAGGTGGACACTCCCAAGCCGCGTTTGCTTAGGCGCGCGCATGCGTGCCCCGACGAGATGAAATTCGGGTGCGCACAGCTTGGCGACTCCACTGGGGACTTAGAGGGTTCGGGCTCGTTCCCGCTTGTTTGTTTGCTTGTCTATTTACCGCTTTCCGCATTTCTCGCTTATCTATTTTACGCACTTTTATTTTCCGCACATGCATCGCACATCATACTAGCTTTTTAGGTACCTTGTCCGACATCCCACGGGCACCAATATAGGAAGCTAGGTTAGTCAGAGGTTCCGAGTAAGGGAACGGATCGAGTCGGCTATGCCACCGAACCGGCCCCCAAAGATCCTCGCTCGATTTCAAGGAATTCACACCCTTGAGTCGGGAGCCCCCCATCCCTAGTTAGCGGTTCTCCCAGTAGCACCGAAAACCATGCATACGCAGGGACCGTCATGCTGGACCAATTTTTACCTCCATGCCGTCAACCGACCCCAAGTCGAGTCCTTGAGTCAGCCCGTAGTTTTTTTTTAGGACGGGCATTTTTGTTGTTTTTATAAGAAAGAGCGATGTATACTGTAAAGAACACAACTATAGTTTATCTTTCCGCACTGCATACACTTTTCGAAAAACCTAGGACATTACGTTGATTTGATCCTAAAAAAATGTTAAGCCGACATCTCCCCCATCTAGGTAAGGATGGATCGCTCGCGTCCCTGTCTCAGACTCGATGACGTCATCATGCCATCCGCGGACATTACCCGCCTCTGGAACACATTCCGCCCAGTTGACCGTGCATTCCTTCGGCTCATCATAGGAGACTTGCCATTACTCGCTGATTCCCCCATTGACTGGAACCTACTTGAAGCTGCTATTAGTTATTGGGGCATTCAGCGGGCTGTATTCAATTTTCAGGGGTCAGAGCTGGCTCCTACAGTAGAGGAGTACGCGGTGCTCATTCAGCGACCCGCGCCGACCTTCGACATCGTGGTGCCCAACCAGTTCGCCACGATACAGAGTAGACTCGCCATCCTCTTAGATCTCCACGACGAAGAAATTCGTCTTGAACTTCAGCATGGGCGAGGGCATAGCGTTAGGACCGCATGGCTCATAGACTTCATACAGGTTCGTTCTCTCAATGCCAGGGAGGAATCATACCAGCGTGACGCCTGTTACGGGTTCCTCTTGCTCATCTTTGGGACCATCTTGTTCCCACACTCGTCGGACCTCATAGACGGGGCACTTGCCCAAGTCGTCCTCCAAGTGGTAGGGGGCCATAGTTATGTGGAAGCCGTTTTGGCTGAGACCATTCGGTCTCTTGACTATGTACGAGAGGATCGACGTGGTAAAATGAGAGGAGCTCCGCATCTTCTTCAAATTTGGCTCCTCGGACACATCAGGCCATTCTGTTCATCACACCCCCTTTTCCGCATCACTGACAAGCGCTCGCTTATCGCTCGCCTACTTCAAGTGTTTCGGCCCTCCGATCGCGACTACACTGACTGGATCCAGTTCTTCGAGAGACTCACTCCGGCACAGTTTTCGTGGGCTGCTCGTTGGAATCCCGGTGGTCCCATGACCATTGGGTGTCCTACAATCATAGGACTCCCTCTGATCAGTCACTTAGGGAGCCCACTTGTTTTCCCAGCCCGCGTCATCAGACAACTTGGCGGCTTACAGGATATCCCTAGGGAGGCAGATCGCACTCCCCACCGCTTCACGTGGACGGATATTATAACTTTACTACCAGTTAGAGTTCTGCGGATCAGAGAAGTTCAACGTTTATGGAACACGCGCACCGTTCAAGAGCTCTATTTCCCGGGGCACCCTACCGACGACGAACGAGCTTTCTCAGCTACCGTAGCATATGTGGCGCAATTCCATCCGCAGGGACTCACACCCGTTTGTCGACGACGTTTGCCACGGATTCCCCGCACACTGCATGCAGACGTTCCAGACGCGGAAAGCTCAGTCCAAGGAGTCATGCACACAGAGTTGCAGTCCATCAAAGAAGAGAGATCGACTCCGTTGTGAGCTTGCGGACGTTCACGCAGAACTCACTAATCACAAAGAGCTTTAGAGCGGGTTGGCTCAGATTCACGCACCCATTTTTGCCCTCGCTCGGGCCCACACCACTTTCGAACGGCCACCGAGTGCAAAGGGATGTCGGCTTCACATTTATGTTCCTTTCCTTTCTTCCGAATGTTCTATTTTGTAAAACCATGGAACTTGGAGCCAATCAATGTAATGACATTAGTATTTTGAAAGCTCATGCATCTCATACATTTTGTCATTTTACTTAATTCCGCACTTATCATTTGAGATATTGGTGTATGTCCTTACACATTCTTGGAATCTAGGTGATTACAACTGGCGTCACATCACTACCCGACTCGTCAACGTCTCAGAATGGCGGAAGGAGATCACGTCGATATTTCCGAAGAAGTCAACCCTTCGGTCCCGACCCTCTCTCAACCACCGCAGACACACGCCCTGCCCCCTCTTACTCCCGCAGGCGTACTCCCCGCATACCCTGGCGCCCTTCCGACGCATCTCCCGCCTCCGGCACCTTCAGGGGCGCCTCTCCCACCGGCCTCACCAACATCCACCGCCACCAATGACCAAGCCCGTATTGCGGCCCTCGAGGGCACGGTCAACCAAATGGCCACTAATATGGCGGAGCTGCTCGCCTTGCTCAGAGGACCTAACCGGGCCTCCTCGAGTTCTACTCCTCCCCCGGGACCGGGACCAACAGTCGATCCGATCCCGTGGGCTCCACCGATCCAAGCCCCGGAGAACGTTGAAGCTCCCGCACCGCCAACGCTGTATACGTCTACGGTCCCCCCTTTCACAAGTCAATTTCCGCCACCGCCGGCCCCTTCGGTAGTCCCTCTTCCACCGGCTACCTTCCTATCCGCGGAGCACATCCTGTCTGCACCTCCACCTGCTCCCATACCGGCTCCGGCTATGATCTACACGGCACCTCCGCCGACGGTTTTCCCGGCAACCACCGCATCTGCTCCAACTCATCCTCAAGCCACGGAGCTTCCTCCCTATCCAATTCTGCAGCCTCACGCCGGCCTCTCCTATCAGGCACCGCCCCCCATAAACACCACCTTTCACAAACCGGGCACGCCAACTCACGCGGCCCAGTTCGCCTCCCCAACGCATTTCTTCCCCGAGGCTGACACCGAACAGGAGCGTAGGCTGAAGCGAATGGAGGAAACGATACGGGCCCTGCAAGCGAACGATGTCCGCCCCGACGCCCGCTATGGCGACTGTAGCCTATTCCCGGGCATGCGCCTGCCCCCGAAGTTTAAGGTTCCAGAGTTCAAGACCTATGAAGGCACGACGGATCCACGCCACCATCTCCGTCATTACCGAGGAAAGATGTTACAATATTGGGAATACGAGGAGTTTGTCATCCACTCCTTCCAGGATAGCCTGTCGGGATCGGCCCTCGATTGGTTCATGTCACTGAAGGCTGAGGATATCCCGACGTGGGAGGATCTCTCCCGGAAATTCACCGACCAATACCGATATTGCGCGGAGACGCCTCCTACTCTTCTAGAGTTGAGCACGAAAGAAATGGCGCGGGGCCAGAAGTTCGAGGAGTATGCCGCCAAGTGGCGTGCCCAAGCTGCAAAGCACATTCCCCCGATCAGCGAGGCGCAGCAGATCCAGCTATTCCACTCCACGCTGAGAGGAGTGTACTATTCACACCTGTTGGCGCACACTTCATCGTTCTCCGACCTCATCGAGGCCGGAAAGAAATTGGACTTGGGCATCAAGCTCGGAAGAATGGAGGACCCCACCAGCAAAGGAGAGGAGTCATCTAAGAAGGTCCCCGCGACCTCATCATCCTCAAGCGGGAGAAGGGGAAAGGAAATTTCGGTGAATACCGTCAACACCGCGCAACAGACCCCCCAGCAATATTCGATGAACTACACGGCGGCGCCTCCCGTAGCTCCCTCATACACCCCGCAGGCACCCCAATATCGGCCTCAAGCCCCTACCCAATCAATCTACTATTCCGCACTGCCGCCTCCACCCCTACCTGCGGTGTCATCGCCCGTCGTCCATCATTATGCCCCTGCTCCATCTCAAGCCCCTCAATATCAACCTCCGGCACCTAGGACTACTCAGCCGGCGCAACGGGCCCCGCCCCCGCAAGGTCAACAGACCGGTGCAGCGCAACCACGACCCCGCAAACAGTACCCGGCCCTGCCGGTCCCACTTTCCCACATCTACCGGCAAATCCGTGACAAGGTTGGGACAACGACGCCTAGCCCAAGCTTTGATCCCACCATCCAAGATCAGAGCAAGCGATGCGAGTACCACCAAGGGGCACCAGGACACACCATAGACAACTGCTGGAAGTTGAGGGAGAAGATTCAAGAGATGATCGATGCGAAGGAGCTCGTATTCAATGCTGTAAGGTCTCCGAACGTACAGGCCAATCCTCTTCCTGACCATGGGTCGGCTCCGGGGCCTTCCATTAACATGATCACCGTGTGCACGTCAAGCGAGGACGAAGGCAAACAAGATGGGTTCTCTCCCGTTGTGATTGAATACGTACCGACGGAAATCGCAGTCGGGTTCACCGGGGTAGACGCGCCTCATGCCCCGCTTGTCATAGACGTCCCCACCCGGGAGCCATACTCGAGCGATAGGGTCCCCTGGACCTATGAGGGAAGTGTCGGGAGGCTAGAGCAACAATTCGGTGTCATGGGCATAACCCGCTCAGGGCGGCTATATGAGAACCCGGCGACCACCGACAAAGGGAAGGCGCCCGTCACCGGGGAGGAGGCGAGGCCTAGCGCCCTGCCTGCTTCGTCCAAGAAAGTGACAGAGGAGGAGGCCGAAGCCTTCATGAAAGCCATCAAAGCAAGCGAGTATAAGGTGGTGGAACAGATGGCCAAATCTCCAGCCCACATCTCATTGCTCGCCCTCCTACTCAACTCGGAACCTCACAGGGAGGCCCTCATGCGGGTCCTCACGGCTGCGCAAGTCCCCAAAGGGACGCCCCCGGACCGGATAGAGGAAACCATCAACTCTATTTTCTCCAACACCATCTCGTTTTCGGACGATGAGCTCCCCTCCGAAGGATGCGCACATTCCCGGGCACTGCACATCGTCTGCAAGTGCAACAACCATATCGTGGGCCGGGTCATGATCGACAACGGTTCCGCGCTCAACGTATGCCCGGTGACCACTTTGAAGCAGATGAATGTGGATCTCAACCGCATCCGTCCTAGCAAAACCGCGGTCCGGGCCTTCGATGGTTCGAGGAGAGAGGTAAACGGTGAGATCGACCTCCTCATAGATATCGGCCCATGCTCCTTCAGCGTCACATTCCAGGTATTGGATATCCCAAACGCCTTCAGCCTACTCCTTGGAAGGCCCTGGATCCACTCGGCCGGCGCTATCCCGTCCTCACTGCATCAGAGGGTGAAATTCATCGTCGAGGAGAAGATCATCACGGTTAAGGGTGAGGAGGATTACGCCATCTATAAGGAGACGGCGGTTCCCTACATCAGTGTCGGGGATGACGAAAACCTGCCTTCCACTCCTTTGAGACTCTCCGTTATCGGGATTACGGAAAGGTCGACCCTCCCGCGCCGACCGCATGATAGGGAAGGTCCTTATGCGCCATAATTACATTCCCGGCACCGGACTTGGGGCGCGCGGGCAAGGAATCAACCGCCCCATTGAAGTTGAAGCGTACAAGCATAGGAGGGGACTTGGCTTTCGCCCCTCCTGCCATGAAATTATTGAGGCCCGCCGGGTCAATCACCTCCACCGCCTCGCCACGCACTATGGTAGGCTCCACAGGGGCATTCCAGTCCCCCCGCTATCACGTTTCTTCCCCGGGCCTCCACTCATCATCGGGAGTACCTCTGACGGCCCTTCCTCGGACTTCGACGACGCGACTGACACCTTGCCAACCGTGTATGCCGTCACCGAGGAGATTCCTTCAGGGGTTCACATCCGCCCGGCGCAGGAAAACGAGGAGCTTAACAATTGGACCTCAGTCCTGCGCTACTCGGCTGTGATCGCCGATGTGTAAGATTTATCTATGTATGAGATGTTTCCCGCGTGTCGGCGTAGCCGTAGGCCACACGACGGAAGAGGGAACTCTGTTATGGCTTCGTGATCCTCACTATCAATGAATTCCCTATATGCATTTTTTGAATCCTTGTCTATTCCACTCTCTCTTCCTTACTCTTTTGTTCATATCATTCTAAATTTCTCTAAGACAATTCTTTCAATTCTCCAGGCTCCACTCGAATCCAAATCTTCGATGCGTTGATTCGAACCCATCCGAAGAAAGTCTCGGAGAGCCCGGACCCATATACTTCGGGGAAGGGCTCGACGAAGACAGTCTAGTGCCTGAGATAGAAGAGAGTTTGCGCCGCCTCGAGGATCGCCAACTCACCTCGCTCGAGCCAACAGAAGAGATCAACGTGGGTACTCAAGAGGAGCCCCGCATCCTAAAGATCGGCACAAGCCTCGACCCAACACAACGGGTCCGAATGATCGATTTCTTGACCAAGTATCAAGAAGTTTTTGCCTGGTCCTACGCCGACATGCCGGGGCTAGACCCGTCAATAGTGAAGCACTTCCTCCCGCTAGACACCGAGAAGTTCCCGCCCAAACGACAACAATTGCGACGGCAACGGGCAAGCCTCCTTCTCCGCATCAAGGAGGAGGTTGTCAAGCAGATCAACGCGGGCTTCCTCGAGGTCTGCAATTATTCTGAATGGGTTGCAAACATCGTGCCGGTGGAGAAGAAAGATGGAAGGGTGCGAGTCTGCGTCGACTATCGGGACCTCAATAAGGCCAGCCCCAAGGACAACTTTCCCTTGCCCCACATCGACATACTAGTTGACAACACGGCGCGCCACTCTCAGTTTTCTTTCATGGACGGCTTCTCCGGATACAATCAAATTCGGATGGCCGAGGAAGACAAGATCAAGACGACATTCACTACCATGTGGGAAACCTTCTGTTATCGCGTCATGCCTTTCGGTCTCAAGAACGCCGGGGCAACTTATCAGAGGGCTATGGTCACATTGTTCCACGACATGATGCATAAGGAAGTCGAGGTCTATGTTGACGACATGATTGCCAAGTCCAAAGAAGGAGAGGACCACCTCGTTAATCTGAAGCGTCTCTTCGACCGCTTAAAAGAGTACAAGCTTCGGCTCAATCCGGCGAAATGCACGTTCGGCGCTCGATCGGGAAAATTACTAGGATTCGTGGTCAGCGAGCGCGGCATCGAAGTAGATCCCGATAAAGTCAAGGCGATCAAGGAGCTTCCTCCGCCATCTTCGGTCCGCGAAGTACGAGGCTTCTTGGGGCGGCTGAATTACATCGCACGATTCATTGCGAACTTGACAGACAAATGCCAACCACTCTTTCGCTTGCTCCGCAAGAACGCGGCGATCGAATGGGACGAAGAATGTCAGAAGGCCTTTGACACCATCAAGGCATACCTGGTCCAACCGCCGGTATTGGTCCCGCCTACACCAGGCCGTCCCCTCGTACTCTACCTAACGGTGCGTCGTCAATCATTAGGATGCATGCTGGGACAGGAGGAGGAGTCCACGCACACGGAACGCGCGATCTACTATCTGAGCAAAAAGTTCACCGATGGAGAGTCAAATTATCCGGAAATCGAGAAGATGTGCTGTGCGTTGGTGTGGGTCATGCAAAGGCTCCGACAATACACGCTTTATCACACGGTCCGCTTGCTATCAAAGGCGGATCCCCTGAAATATTTGCTCGACGGTCCCTCCTCCACGCGCAACCTCGCCAAATGGCGTTGTCAATTGACGGAATACGATATCGAGTACGTGTCCCGCACTTCGGTCAAGGGGCAAGCGATCGCGGATCATTTAGCAGAATTCCCAATTGAAGACCACACACCCATAAACCCCGACTTCCCGGATGAGGGAATCCTCCGAGTAGACGACGAGGGAGAGGAGCCGGGATGGAAGATGTATTTCGACGGTGCTGTCAATTCCACGGGATCAGGCATCGGCGCGGTACTGATATCCCCGGACGGGCGCTATTACCCGGTAGCGGCAAAGATCGACTTTCCCTGCACCAATAATGTGGCTGAGTACGAGGCATGTATTCTCGGCCTCCAAGCGGCGATTGATTTCAAAGTAAAAGAGCTCGAAGTGTTCGGTGACTCCATGCTCACTATCTTCCAAACGCTGGGGCAATGGAAGACGAAAGACGCGAAGCTAGTGCCGTATCACGAGTACCTCGAGAAGTTAACCGAGAACTTCGAGGACATCTCATTCACCTATACTCCGCGCATGACAAATCAATTCGCGGACGCGCTTGCGACGCTCGCCTCCATGGTGAGCATCACGAGGGAGAACCTTATCGAGCCCCTCGAGATCGAGATAGCAGAAGGACCGGCACATTGCAACACGATTGGAGCATCCGAGGCGAAGCCGTGGTACGAAGACATCAAGAACCTTCTGCGAACCGGCCAATACCCCCCATTCGCCGACCGCCGCGATCGGAAGACTCTCAGACGCCTCGCGATACACTATTTCTTGAGCGGCGAGATACTTACCGCCGCTCCTTCGACTCCACACTCCTCCGGTGCATCGACGAGCACGAATCGCGACGTCTCATGGAGGAAGTGCACGGGGGAAACTGTGGACCTCACATGAACGGCCTCATGCTCGCTAAGAAGATCATGCGCCTGGGTTATTATTGGTCCACCATGGAGACTGATTGTGTGAAGCATGTCAGGCATTGCCACCGATGTCAGGTCTACGCCGATCAAATCAAAGCGCCGCCCAACGAATTGCGCCCCATGACGGCACCATGGCCTTTTTCAATGTGGGGAATGGATGTGATCGGCCCGATCAACCCCAAAGCGTCCAACGGTCACATGTTCATTTTGGTGGCAATTGACTACTTTACCAAGTGGATCGAAGCCATCACTCTTGCGTCAGTCACCGCAAAGGCCGTGGCCCGTTTTCTCAGACGCGACGTCATCGCCCGATACGGGGTCCCTGCGACAATCATCACAGACAACGCCAAGAACCTGAACAACAAGGTCATCGACGAGCTTTGTGCACAATTCAAAATCCGACACCGCAATTCCACCCCGTACCGTCCCCAAATGAACGGTGCGGTGGAAGCGGCGAATAAGAACATCAAAAAGATCATCGAAAAAATGACGGTGAACTATAAGGATTGGCACGAGATGCTCCCCTATGCACTCTTGGCGTACCGAACGTCCATACGGACCTCAACCGGGGCCACCTCGTACTCACTAGTCTATGGCATGGAGGCCGTGCTCCCAATCGAAGTAGAGATCCCTTCCATGAGGATTCTTGCCGAGGCCGAGCTCGAAGAAGCGGAATGGGCAAAGCAGTGGTACGAACAGTTAAATTTCATTGATGAGAAGAGGCTGAAAGCGCTATGCCACGGACAGTGCTATCAACAAAGAATGGCTCGAGCCTTCAACGCAAGAGTCCGCCATCGCGATTTCAACCCCGGCGACCTCGTCTTAAGGAAAGTCCTACACGTCACGCCGGACTCTCGAGGGAAGTTCTCGTACAAATACGATGGCCCTTTTGTCGTCAAAGAGGTTTTCTCCGGAGGAGCGGTCATCTTGAGCGACATGGACGGCACTGAAAATGCCCTTCCCGTCAACGCTGACGCCATTAAGAAGTATTATCCGTGAACACTTGTGTATTCTTTATTCTTCGGGCTCCGCGCCCCTTTCATTGTAAGACATTTCTATTTCCGTGGACGAGCTTCAATTCCCACAATCTGTCCAACACTAAGCTTTCTTGAGAGAAAAATAAATTTTCCCGCTAGGTCGAAAACCTCTTTGAGGCGGCCTAGGCAAAAACTAGGGAACGAGTGGCACGACTTAAAATCCCGCAAAGGGGGGTCGTGGCAAAAGGAGAGCACAAATCACTCCCTCGCTAGGTCGAAAACCTCTTTGAGGCGGCCTAGGCAAAAGTTAGAGGACCCGAGGGGTACGATCCCACCCAAACATGGGGAATCGTAGCAAAGGTGAGCATTCATGTGAGAGAAATTAAATAAAATACCCCGCTAGGCTGTTGCACATCCCGCGGTCTAGGCAAAAGTTAGGGGAAAAATGTCGGCTTGACCACGAAAGAAAAGCGACACTCTCCCTGTGAAGCTACACCGAGTAGTGGTTCGGCACTCTCCGACGCAAGCAAACTCTCTTCAACTCTCCAAGCTCGAGACCCGCTTCGAAATGGGGGTCGAATCAACATATCCTTGACTTGGAGGATCCCATAAGATCCCTCCTCTTACCTTTACGCACATATTCCACGGGCTACCCGTTTCTAAAAAGCCATTCTTCGATAGGGACACGACCACCTTACAATGGTCACCGATATCAAATCCCCGACACATCTCTACATAGATTCTTCTTACGTATGCCTGTCTCGCCGATTAAGTGCGACTGACACCCTTTTGTAGGTTCCTTTATCTCCATGCACAGGTGTGATCGGGAATCCCAAGAGGCATCTCCTTCTTGACGAACACGCGTTTGGCTTGTGCAGCAGATCGAGGCACCGAACCGAATGAGGGGCAGGATAAGGAACCCTTTTGATCCCGACTCGAGGAAACGACAAATGACAAGCTCGACTAAGAACGGGACAATCTGCCTCTGCCGACGTCCCCGACGAACCGCTTAGCATCCTTTCCCGCCCTTACTTCCTCTCGCTCTCTCTACTTATTGCTTTCCACGGGTTTCGGCCTAGTAACTTTACTGCTTTCAGGACTTCGCGTCCCCGGACTTTGCGTCCGGTTACTGCTTTCCGGACTCCGCGTCCACTTTATTGCTTTCAGGACTTCGCGTCCCCGGACTTTGCGTCCGGTTACTGCTTTCCGGACTCCGCGTCCACTTTACTGCTTTCAGGACTTCGCGTCCCCGGACTTTGCGTCCGGTTACTGCTTTCCGGACTCCGCGTCCACTTTATTGCTTTCAGGACTTCGCGTCCCCGGACTTTGCGTCCGGTTACTGCTTTCCGGACTCCGCGTCCACTTTACTGCTTTCAGGACTTCGCGTCCCCGGACTTTGCGTCCGGTTACTGCTTTCCGGACTCCGCGTCCACTTTACTGCTTTCAGGACTTCGCGTCCCGGACTTTGCGTCCGGTTACTGCTTTCCGGACTCCGCGTCCTTTACTAACTGCTTTCCGGACTTCCGCGTCCACTTTATTGCTTTCAGGACTTTCGCGTCCCCGGACTTTGCGTCCGGTCACTGTTTTCCGGACTCCGCGTCCACTTTATTGCTTTCCGGACTTCACGTCCACATTTACTGCTTTCCGGACCTCTCGTCCATTTCACTTCCTTTCTGCGGGCTTCGGCCCTTCACCCACCACTTCACATTCCCCAAATCCCGCTCACGCCACTATCTCATGACAGGGGGAGGGGCGAGCCACCACGGAGAGCGACGACAGAAGCGGTCGCCGGGACCAAAAAGGGTGCCTCTCATGATCTTTGGCTACATCCTCTAACCGAGCATGCAACCAAGAGGGGCAAGCTGTCAGCACCCCATTCCCCCCACCGGCTCCCCACACGAGGATTTCCGACCGAAGCCCGGGGCACTATTCATCATCCGGCAATCAAGGCGAACGCGCGGTCACGGAACCACGAGCAATAGGAGAAGAGCATGGTCCACCGAGAAAAGCGAAGGAGAGCCATCAGAAGAACGAATGAACGAGGAATCCCGAAAACAACGGAGTTGGCGCTGTGGCACTATTCATCACTGAGTCACCGAAGCACCGAAAG